>NC_139808.1:5442519-5719381 GCF_963457635.1 Microchirus variegatus | reverse complement strand
CAGGAACCCTTTTAAAACCCTTTTTTCAGGAAAGGGTTTAAATGGTTTCTCTGGACCAAAATGGTTCTTCCTGGAACCATTGGTGTTACCAAGAACCCTTGAAAAACCCTTTCTAGGAAAAGGGTTTTTCAGAAGCAAATGGTTCCAGATAGAACCTCAGTCCTTGTAGAAGGACCCTTTTGGTACCCTTATTTCTAAGAGTGTAGGCTGGAAATGCCCAAAAATCTCTGTGGGTCAAGAGCCAGGATCTGGAAATCACTATTGTAGATGGTGATCTGGACATTATGCTACACTTCTGATTTCTTCACTTACCGTGTCATACTGGTACACACTTGGTGCATTCAGGAAGCGGTTAACCTTCATGGCGGATGGCAGACAGACGTTTGTGATGGCTGACAAAGCAAATGGAAAACTGAGAACTGTGACCCACGCTCAGTCGTTTAGATAAAAATAGTTATTGGTTTTCATTTCCCTTGAGCTACATTTGTACATTGTTGTTTCACCTTGATGTAAACCTCTTTGTTGGAAACTGTTACTTCTATCACGGTACACACCGGATTAAAAGAAAAAAAGGTCAGACAAAGAAGACGACACAAACCACAGCACTGGGTGACATGGTAGCATGAAGTAGGTCAAAATATATCTCTGTGGTGCAGGAGACCATGCTTACTTAAAAAGTAGAATATTTCCCCAGTGCCTAAAGATTTAGGCCCCGTCCCAATACCTCCCCTAACCCTACAATTTTTGCCCTAACCCTAAATTTTGCACGTTCTCGGGTAGGGGGGAGCAAGGGGGAGTGCAACGTAGTGAGGTCTGGTGTGGGCTTCAAATGAAGTAGAAGATGAAATTACCCATGATGCTTTGCGAATTCAGTGAGCCGGATGATTTTTTTTCAACAAAGATGGCAGCCACATCTGCAGAGGAACTATTTTTGTTGTAAAAAAAATTCGCAAATAAGCCTGTTACAATGTCGAAATGTGTTGGAATATGTTGGTTTGATTTACATCCAAAAGACCGTTGAGCTTTGAACACTAATGTCAGACAATAACTGACAATTTATGAAGCAGCTAGATAAGTAGCTGATAAATAGCCGCTCGCTAGCTAGCTAGCTCTGATACATCTGGGTAGTTTTGTCAGTGTTTTGGATGTGTGTAGCAGCGTTCACCTGAGCACGAATACCCTGGACGTGTCAGATTTCAATCATCATTCATCAACATTCGTGATATGCCGTTTACGAGGATGGCAACACAATAGCTGGATCCGTCAACATGTGACTTAGGTTAGCAAGTTTGTTACATTCACTATGCTAATTTACATATAGTGGTGTCCCAATTCCATAGGGGAATTTACAGTTGAAGGCACTCCAAAGGTTTGTGCTTGATATTTTTTTACCAGCAGTAGCTCAATTCTTTCTCTTTACTCACTCAGGAAGTTCACCACTGCTGAAAGGATGATGCAGAAGTCGGGAGGAGACCACGGACGAAGGTGCAGCCCGCGCTAGGAAAAATACACCCCCTCGCCCTCATTCTCACCACCCATCACTGCTGTCCCGTCCTCCCCAGCGTCATGGCCAACCATCTGGAGCTGATCCAGGAGCTGCAGCAGCTGGACAAAGTGCCTAGTCTGGAGAGGCTGCGGGCGGCCCAGAAGCGACGCACGCAGCAGCTGAAGAGGTGGGCCGTGTACGAGAAGGAGATGCAGAGCAAGAAGCGGAAGGCGGACAAGAAAGGACGCAACGCTAACCATCTTCAGCATGGAGAGTCCAAGAAGCACGTGTCGTTTGCCGCCAGCGTGGCGCTTCTGGAGGCGTCTGCCAGGAATGATCCAGACGAAGGTAAATAAGGAAATTGAAGTGTGCACTACCGTTCAAAAGTTTGGAGTCACTTATAAATGTCCTAATTTTTGAAGGAAATGCTCTTTTTTTCAATGAATATAACTTTAAATGAATCACAAATACACTCCATACATTGTTAATGTGGTAAACGACTATTCTAGCTGGTTTTTAATGGTGAATGAGTGAAAATGGTGTATGGAGGCCCATTTCCAGCAACCATCTCTCCAGTGTTCTAATGGTACATTGTGTTTGCTAATCACGTTAGAAGGCTATTGGATGATTAGAAAACCCCTGTGCAATTATGTTAGCACAGCTGAAAACAGTTTTGCTGGTTCTTTTTTATTCATTTTGCAACTCTTTTCATGAATAAAAGTGTCAGTTTTAATGGAAAACACAAACAAATTCTATAGGTGACCCCAACCTTTTGAACGGCAGTGTAGATTTGTTGTTTAAATAAATGACACAAGCTATACAAGTGCATTGGAAACGCGTGACAAACTGGCAACACAAAACCTATCGACTGGGGATTTATTTGAGTTGTTACACGGCTGCAAAGTCAAAAATATGTGCAGGTGTTTCATTCATATGCTGATTGAGAAACCGAGTGCAAAGCTCAGTGATGACACATTTGAATAATTACTTTAATTTCAGCCCCACCTCACTATTTCAGCTGGATATCAAAATGCCAAGGTCAGGAAAACGATTAGCGGGGTCTGCCCACTTAAACTACTCAGGGTAGTCTCTCCATTTGAACTGAATTTGTTCTGCACGAAGTTTTATCATTGGGAAATAATGGAATTGTCACAGTGAGATGAGACTCTGTCAGTCTTTTAATTAACATTTCTATGGATGGTGTCCCTCCCTATTTGTAGATAATAATTGTTTTCCTTCAGTACAAACAGTCCTTGGAATGCTCTGGCTGCTCTATCAATGTGACAGTGATGCAGATGTGATAACTGGCTGCTTATCTTTTAGATTAAGCATCTAATTTAACTTCACATTAACTTGAAATTAGATTACCAAACCAAATACCCAAATTCAGCCCATGTCTATACTGCCGTGCGTCCACTTTCAGATGGGAACCAACACAAAGGGGCATTTATTTTAATAGTAAGTTGTGAATAAACACACACACACACACACACACACACACACACATGAACTGGCATTGTGTAAGCTCCAGCTGGAGTGAGAGTCAGGGGAAGCCTTGGGATTAGTGTTGTCTCGACAGTGTTTTGGATGGATTTTTTACCACGATGCATAACCTAAATACAGAGTTGATTAAAAATAAAAATAGCACACAGTAACAGGATATCACCTGAGTGTTTTTGACTCTTAAAAGCATTGGAATTTCATCAGTTATTTTTTGCTGCTTTTGGCCATTCAATTGTCATTTTGTGCTGTTGTGTCAAAGGATTCAGAAGTGGTTCTAACAGCATTACAAAGCTTTTACTGCTGTGTGTGTGTGTGGTCACCAAAATGTTGCCACTTGGACTTTTAACTAGGACTTTGTGGTTGTTTGGAATCATGTGAAAACAAACAACAAAAAACATGAGGTGACCAGGAATATAAAACACATTTTATTTATAGTGTGTAGTCGGTTGCATGAGTGGAGCCATTGAAAACCCTGCCAATACATGTTTTGATAATTGAGCGTTTCTTTGCACTACATAAAGAAATCATTAAAACCTTAAGCTTAATGTTATTTTGTGCACAAAACGATCACTTTGAGGGTTTTGTAAACAATGATTTTTTTCCCCAACATTTTCTGTCACTTTATGAACTGAATCAACAGATGAATCAATTCTGAAAATTATTATTTGGTTGCAGTCATACAGTAGTTATTCATGGCACAAATATAGTGTCAAACTGAAGCTGAAGAGGAATTAGTTTGTATCAGATAGGGTTTAACATGGACCTGGTCAGCAGGGAATATGCTGATATTGGGCTGCATGAGTGCATTAATCATGGGGAAGAGAGGGAATAAGTGTGTCTATAAATACAAGTGTGTTCATAAAGGCTTCTCAAGGAGCTGTGCAGAAGAGAAACATGACAGTGTTTGTTAAAAGTGAAGAGTATGATTTGAGCCCTGACCTGAATACACAAAGTAACTGACTGTATTTTTTTTGAGAGCGTCTGAAAGTAACTTTGACGAATGACAGAATGTGCAGCTCTATATTAATCACCATCCGTGTGCAGATCAATGTAATCTGCCCTCATTAATCAACGTAAAAAATCATTTCTGTTGTCGTTGTTGTTGTTATAGTTTACTGCCAATAAACCAAACACTCATTTAATCATAAACCTTTTTCAATGAAAGCTGCACTTGACAGGATCGCTAGAAAATAGGTGATTGTTGAGTTCCGTCCATCGGTTATTAAAATGCTCATGTTTTCTTGCTCTCTGTCCTAATTTCATCAGATACATGCGTTTCATACATGATCTGAAACTTGTCTTAAATGTTTGCAGTATGCAGAACTGTATGCTGAGTTATTACTTTTTAAAAATCACTTTTTCATTTCTTGCGTAGGCTTTTTAACTCGATAACTTTGTAGTGACACTAGCCATTAGTATTGGTACAGCTGTATATTATAAACCTACAATATAGTATATATATACAGTATATATACTATATTGTAGGTTTCAGTGTCATTGTATGTGTCATAAATGAAATGAATCATAAATTAAAAAAAAGTTACAGCATGTGAAGCCAATGGATTTAAACTATTTTTACCTCGTTTTCAGGACAGCATCATTTCACCAATCTGAATATGCTCCAGTTTGTTCTGATTGAATGCAGATTTCTCTGCTTTGTTAACCCATGTCACTTCTCTTCAACACCAATTGCTCTCGTACATAGACACATTTGCCCTCAGTGCGGTTTTGTGAGGATGACAATGAAAGAAGCAGCAGAGACATGAAACAGAAAAAGGGGACAGGATGTCGTGTTGCCCACACAGCTCCAGTGGCAGCTGGCAAACTCAGTAGCCTGATAATCTCCTCTCTCATTCCCTCTGGTCCCTGAACGCTCCAACAGGCATCGTGACTCTACACGCTACGCTGCTGCGGCTCACTCTTCATTTTTAAAGAGAAACAAACACTTATCTTACATGACAGAATTAAGGTTCGACGTCACTGACGGTGATGCTAATTACAAAAAAAGCTACCTTTCACCTTTTTTTTTGTCTGCGATGAAAGGAGACGTTGAAATAACGTTCAGAGAGATTGAGACTGACTTTGACCTGAAGCCGACTCGACCATCAAGGCTATAATTAGATGAAGGGTTAGATTGGCTGGACTGAATCTTATTGTTTGGTGTGGATGAGTAAGTTACACTGCTCCCTTCTACAGAGTGTGATTGCTGCCATAGTGTTGAGTTGAGTGAGGGGGATGTGACAATATGTGTTATTTACTGATATGTCATGTTGTAACAATGGAATATCTGCTGCTTCAATCAACAAAACAAATGGCACTTTAAAGGAGACATATTATACCATATTTCTCCAAGTTAACCTAGTTCCCTGGTGTCCTAATGAACATGTCTGTGACATGCTTTGCTCAAAATACCATAAGGATGAAGCACCACAGCAGTTCAATCACCCTGCCAAAACAGCCCTGTTCAGAACGTTTAGTAGCATCTCTTATTTGCAGGCTCTAGCAGGCACATTGCCGTCTTATATAACATGTATCCACTGGACAGTTAAATCCTCTGAGGCTGGACGTTTGTGTAGAACTCTGTGCTGCACTGTGGAGCCAAGAATAGAACTTTTCGCAGACTTTGCAAACTTCCGGTTTTCAGATGCCGTTGCCCTTGCCTTGCCAAAACAGCCCTGTTCACAATGCTCGGTTTAGTAGTAAAGGAGAGTAGTATCTCTTTAGGTCCACCTTAAAAAAAAACGTAAAACGAAACTTAAGGGACAGGAAATGACATCAGCCACAGAGGCTACTGGGAGCTAACAGCAGTTAGCATTTGGAAAAGTGATAATTTGCAGGCTCTAGCAGGCACATTGCCGTCATATATAACATGTATCCACTGGACAGATAAATCCTCTGAGGCTGGATGTTTGTGTAGAACTCTGTGCTGCACTGTGGAGCCAAGAATAGAACTTTTCACGGACATACCGTTGCCCTAGCCAGCACTCTTGCCTGTTTTACGCTCCTCGAGACAACAATTCCAGGAATTTAGCGCATCGTGACGTCCCAGTGAGTGCGGAAGTCAACATTGCGTGTTTTATCTCATGTTCTTAGACTGAGGAGGACAAACAAAAACATGATTGAGTCATCTTTTTTCACACTTTGCCGACTGATACGACCTCCAGAGTCCCAAATATAAGGATTTAAATGATTAAAAAGATGATTTTTTTTTCACAATATGGGACCTTTAACTGTATAGAATGTGACCTGTCATATTCTAATTTGACCTGCCGTAATATTAGCTTTTATGCAATATGCGTTCAATATCCACCAACAAAGAAAAGAAGACACTGCTTTCAGACATCTATCTTTTAACATTATCTCCACTACAGACCTTTGTTTTGCTCAAGACATTTTTGAGAGGATTTTGTTAGGTTTGGTTTTGTTCAGTATTTCTGACCCTACAGTGTGTGTGTGTGTGTGTGTGTGTGTGTGTGTGTGTGTCACTGCGCCCCAGAGGAAGCCTGAAGAGGCTTGTACCATCAATATTACTTTACTGATGATTGACTCCCGTCCTAAAAAAAGGTTTGCCTCTTCTGTTTTCTGAATACAGCACACAATAGATGGAAAGCAGTGATAATCACATCTGTCATTTAGTTTCCTCTCACACACTCGGCATGCATGAACCACACAGTGGAACCGCACAGTTAGACCAGTGCTTTACTTCATAAGTGTAGACACAGCTGCAGCATCTACATATCCAAAAATGAAGTGGAAAGAAGAAAATTGCCATGTTTAGCTGGTTGTTTTGATTCTATCTCTGCCATTTGGAGCCGGAGCTGATAAAAATAAAACCCTGTGCCAAATTCAAGGGGAACTGATTGTTTCAAAAAAAAAAAAAAAAAAGAAGTAGGTGTGTGTGGGGTTTTTTTGGAGAGAGGAAAAAGTGGGGATTAAAAAGGAGAGGTTGGAGAGGATTGGATGGAAAGGGATGCATCCTGAGAATGATTTCTTCACCCTCTGCCCTCTCGGTGATGAGGGCTGATGACTGTGAAATTGCTGTAAAGCACCCTAGTGTCTCTCTGCGCAGGTCTCTGGCCTCCGAGTCTGTTTTTTTCTTTCCCTAGAGCATTGGTCTCCTGCAGAGGAGTTGCCATTGGGGTCAGAAAGTACAGACAACACATGTACACTACTGTTCAAAAGTTTGGGGTCACCTATACATTTTTTGTTGTGTTTTCCATTAAAAGTCACACTTTTATTCATCAAAAGAGTTGCAAAATTAAAAAGAAAAAACCAGCAGAACTGTTTTCAGCTGTGCTAACATCATTGCAAAAGGGTTTTCAAGGGGTTTCTAATCATCCAATAACCTTCTAACACGATTAGCAAACACAATGTACCATTAGAACACTGGAGAGATGGTTGCTGGAAATAGGTCTCTATACGATTTACATATTCCATTAAAAACCAGATGTTTGCAGCTAGAATAGTCGTTTACCACATTAACAATGTATGGAGTGCATTTCCGATTTATTTAATGTTATATTCATTGAAAAAAAGTGCTTTTCCTTCAAAAATAAGGACATTTCTAAGTGACCCCAAACTTTTGAACGGTAGTGTAGATGTCCCGATGCATTTTCTTTTGGCTCCCGATCCCGTTCTGAACTTTTTACTATTGCCGATATTGAGGCCCAACCCGATACTTGTATTTACCGAGATAACAGAGCTGCACAGCAGACGCCATTTTTTGACAAACGTTCACTGAAGTTTAGAGAGAAAGAAACACAGAAAGACTCCTGCTGTGAGGCTGCAGGCACCACTGGTAGAGAAAAAAGGGAGAGGCAGGGTGGGGATGTCACCAGCTCACTGTTTGTTAAACCAAGCGCTGCGACTGTGTACAACAACTCATTAAACTGTGACAAAAGTGATATAAATATTGCCTCTCTCAGATTGTTTGTTGAACGGGGGCTTTGGGCTTTGATACCGGAGCGTAAGATAAGATGAGATAAGATCCTTTATTCGTAACACATGGGGAAATTACAGCAGCGTACAATCACAAGAATGTAGAAAAGTAGAAATAAGATAAGGAAATAAAAACTGTTAAATACTGATCAGTGCACTTGGGGAAGACAGTGTCATAATTGGCAGTGTTGGTGTGGTTTTGGTGCGGCAGCAGGGTGGAAAGACCTGCAATACCTTTACTTAACACACCTTAACAAGGTGTAGCAGCCTGTTACTGTAGGAGCATTTATATTCTGTAGAAAAGGGTATTTTATTGTAACGAGTTACAATAAGCTCAGTTCTGTATCATCATACGTAAATAAATCATAAAGACAAAGCAACAAAACAAGGTCAAGGTCTTTGATCATCAGCTGTGGCCTAACCAGGTGCGTGTTTAACCCTCCATGGAACTTGGTTAGTCTTTTTTATTTCCCACTCCCACACTCTGTTTTCTCACCCTCACAAGAGTCACTAATTACCAACTCAAAATCATAACTTGTAACTCCATGTCACAGACACCACACTTAAAAAAAAATCTGCATTCCATTTTTAGCTGCTGTGGCTTTTGTTTTTGGTTCACTATGCCGGTTTTTTTCTGCCATATCATCATCATCATCATCATCATCGCACAAATACAGGGGAGAAAGAACTCTAGATTTAAAGATAGAAAAAGAAATACTTAAGTAGTGAGCAACTCCTCG
Source organism: Microchirus variegatus (assembly GCF_963457635.1). NCBI lineage: Eukaryota > Metazoa > Chordata > Actinopteri > Pleuronectiformes > Soleidae > Microchirus > Microchirus variegatus. The sequence continues at coordinate 5,710,714 of NC_139808.1, read as the reverse complement.
TTTCTTTTTTAGACATTTTTCTGTGCAAATTAGGTCTCAGAGGAGCTCTTTGTCTTCACATGCTGTCTTATCAGAGCCGTGAGTCCAGAGACAGACTTCTGCTGCTCAACACACACACACATAATGGTTTAGCATTCTTTGTGTGGACACTCGTAGACATAATGCGTCCCCTAACCCTTTACCTTAACTGTTGCAATGAAATGCCTCCTCACCTAATTCTAACCCTAACCCTAAACAACAAGCCTTAATCCTCAAAAGGCCTGGTAAAGCCAAAATGTCCTCACAAATGTAGTTTTGTTTGACAACTGGTCCACACAGCAACTTGTTTTTATATCTTCGGGAGGACACATCACTCCCTAGTGCCTTATCCTAACCTTAACCTATCACAACTAAGTGCATTACCCTTACCCTTAAACCAGGTCTTAACCTTAAAAAAAGCCTTTAAAGTTGTGGGACCCAGACAAGGTCAAAATGACCTCACAAAGATAGTGTTCTCTGTTTTTTTGAACATCACAAAGTTATAATTATATATATATATATATATATATATATATATATATATATATATATATATATATATACAAGAACACACACATACAAAGCAATAGCTAAGTGAGAAGTCGGCAAACAACAACAAAGATAAAAACACATCTCATTGGCTCCAACTAGTTTTTAAGAAAACTACTTTTCAGTGGCAGTGACTGCTCTGTCTTCCTTCCATTGTCTTCAGTTCTTTTTCATTCCAGCTTTGTCATTTGTCAATATGAAAAAAAAACATATGATCAGCCATAACAGTTAAAGCATTTTTCTCTTTTTAATGATTGAGTGCAAATGCAGGTAGAATCCACTGAGGAATTCCTTCATCTTCCATTTTAAAAACTGCCAAAACAATTTTGGGTGTTGGCAGTGGGAGAAAGGTGTTACATCTCCTGCAATACAACATTTGTTGAAAGGGATAATTATAGAGAAGACTCAATCAAAATAGAGGTGGTGCTCTGGTAGTTTGTGCAGAGATAATTACAATCCTCCCAAGGTTTACTGCAAAACAATCTTAATTGGAAAAAAATTGCGGTGTTGAAATAGCATTATACTTCCTGTTATTCGCCTCAAGCTTTTGTCTTCGGGGAGATTTATTTAGTCCTCGTGTTTGAAAGCTTGATGGAAACAAAAATGCAAATCTGATTCAGTTTTAATGATTTCTTTGTTATGTGGAGCAAAGAAACGATGAAAATATTCACATTTAAGAAGCTGAAACAATCAGAAATCTTGAATCGTGAAAAAAGCTTCAAACTGATTAATCGATTATCAAAATAGTTGACGTTCATTAAGTAGTCGATGAATTGTTTCAGCTCTATTTAAGTGCAGTTTTAGAGAAAAGTAACAGCCCTGCTCAGGACTCTTTGTAGGGTCAAAAATCCAGTTAATTATAAACTCCTCGGTTTTCCTGGTGGCTGCTACACTTGGCACCAAGGATCATTTCAACCAGAGAGACACCCCACCTCCTTATTTACTACTCACAAAAATCTAATCAATTGATATAGATCAGGGGTTCTCAAAGTTTTGATACCTGAGGGCCAATTTAGGAACCCAACATTGGACTGAGGGCCGCCAACGGGAAAAAAAAGGGAAAAAAAAACAGAAAGAATTCTCATTTGTAATAATTTTAATGACCAGATTGCAGTTCTACAGTTTAGCGTTAAGTAATATAAGCGTTAATATAATGTAATTTAAGCATTAATATAATAACGCTTTATAATTTGCTGGGTAATTACCCAGTATTTTGGCCATTGTTGGCCATACCTTCTTATTAGCAGCTTAGAACCCAATAATACACTAAAATTCACCATATAGAAACCAGGTTAATACCCAGTATTTTTGTTTACACTTGGTCTGTATCCAGTAATGTCCAATAAACATTTAACAAGCTTAGTACCTCCTGGATTAAAACTATCAACTGTAATTCACTGCGGGGCCGCCAGAAATGTTTCTGCGGGCCGCCATTGGCCCCCAGGTCGCACTTTGAGAACCAATGATATAGATAATGAAAAAATATGTTTGACTCGGAGACTGAACACACAGAAAAAAAGTGTCTGTGAATTCTATGAAATCTAATGTAGTAATATAGAAATTCTAACAGATCGCCCTCTTGTTATCAGTTACATGATGACACAGTTAGGTCATCCTGTAAGAGAGGGTAGAACAGTATTGCTCCATGATAATCTAGGTCATTTAACGTTGCTGCCGATTGCAGCGATAATCAAGAAGCAAAGACAAAGGAAAATGTGTAAAACTTCAAACGATTTGCTCTCACAGACATGAAAGGATGGCGTATAAAAGCTGCCTTGAGCTCGGCATTCTTACATTTGACCACTGACAAAAATAACGTCTCTGTGTTTACGCCTCTGGGATTTCAAATGTACGCGGACGTGGATTTCTGCAAACAATTCCACTATATGTGTGTTGTATTTCATGCTTTTCGAAGAAACTTTCTCATTCAATTGAATTGAAACACACCTCAGACACTCTTCATGCATGATTTTCTACCAGAACGTGGTCAAATTTGTCTAGTTTCATATAATGCGACGACCAAACCACAGTGACTTGCAGAATTTGAATTTGAGAGGCGAAACTTTCAGATTTTCCAACGAGTGCAATATGAACTCACTTGAAAGTCTCAATGTTAAAATTGCCACTACCCATTTTTGACTACATCTTCATAAAATCATCATATAACCTATGATCTTTACAATGAGTAGTTTGTAAGGTGCATCAGTGGTGCGTTCTGGATGTTATGTTTGTTTGTCTTAATATGAAGTGATGTCATGCAGTTGTGCTGTATCTTTGTCTTATTTATTTTTTGCGATTGTCACAACAGCTCTGGTGGATGTATCCAGATTTAGCCATAATATATACAGTATTTCCTATTTTCACTCCCCCATTTTTGCAGTATTTTTTCCTTCCTAAACAGTCAGACATTCAATTTGAGAGTTGAATTCACAATGCGGCATGCTAGATTGGCTTCAGCTTGGGCAGGAGGCAGCAATCCCACTGCAATTTCCTCAGAAATTGCCTTCTCCAAGTTTAAATTAATTCTCTCTCAATCAGATCCATCAAGCAGTAAATCTGTATAAAACGTGCATCTGTGTTTATTGCATCTAATCTGCCAATGTTGTAAAATGCTAAAAAAAAAAAAAAATTCCCCAGGTATTTTATTCATTTAACCATTAATTCGATCATTTATACCACCTCTGCATCTTTCCTCTTGACAATAGTGAGGCGTTTCATTTCAGGCTCCTTCACCAACCGATCGCTGCAATTTAGCTTTTTCCACTTGTGTGATCATCAATGATTTTATGCGGCGTTTCGTAGCTACTGATTACTTAAGTGGGCTTTGACATTTTACGCCCCTAAGTCGACCTGCGACAATGACAGGACCGAGGGCTACAGTGGGAGTTTATTGTCATGCTGGCCGTGTTCATCGAGTGCTTCTGTGATTAGGAGGAGTCGACGTTTGCTCCAGACATCAGTGGGTTTTTAATGTTGTCTCTAGCTACGGACAGATTGTGAGCGTTTTGGGGCATTTTTCTCCACTTTGTTTTTTATCACCGTTTGCGGTGATTAAGGCAGTTTTCATGGAGTCTAGAGGTCAACACAACTATATTCATTTGCTTCCCCTCTCCTGCTTTATCTCTCTAAAACAAGAATTACTTCATAGGCCTTTTCCGAATGGGCTCCTCCAGGCATTGCTGCTCAGCCTGGCACACATTGACATTGCTGCCACATGCTATTTCACTTGCCACAGCCTGGGCAGAGGTGACTGCCTTATCCTTGTCATCATTGGAGATTAACAACAAACAAAGAATAAAACCCCCCCAAAAAATACAAGCGCTCATACTAAAACAGAAGAAACCTTATTTGTTTACTCAGTGTTAGGCGGAGTGAAAGTGTTTCATATCTTAGCAGCTGACAAAGCAGGATTTACAGGGCCAATAAAATGTCAGAAATGTGCTTTCTTTTGCTTGATAACTGAGCACGTGTCTCTTTCAGTGATTATCTGTGCTTCACCGTGTCCCTATACTTACATGATGCTCCTCATTTTCTTTCTTTGCTCTCATAAAAGCATTGTTATTATCCTTCTTTGCTGGGTCACATGCAGTCTTAAGTGAACCATACCGCACTTAAGTGGTAGTTTGCCAACAAGCTTGCTGAGATACCCCTTTTCCTCCTCTCTCCTCCTTCTCATCCCCATTTCCACATCAGTCAGATCTCCTGGGAGCAGCCAGACTCTCAAGTTAACTCTTATTTCCATGGTAACCGAGGCAGATATAGAGAGGTCCAGGCAGCCGCGGCCCAGAGCCACTCGACTGCCAGCGTGCTAATTGTGCATTATCATGGCCACCGCTGTGTGGAATAGTAAGCGGTGGGGTTTGTGCTAGTAATTACAAAATAATCAAAAGTGCACTACGATCAGTTGCAATCATTAAATGAAAAGAAAGATAATAATTATGTTGACAGTGCTACAGTAAATCCAAATAGAAAATGTAAACACAAAACTTGCTAATAATAAAATAAATACAATCAAACCAAGTAGAAAATAAAGTGTTGCCTACTCAGTGTTCACTGACCTTGTCCTGTAATAAAAGAAAAATAATAAAAAGAAAAATGTCTGGCCAAAATGAATAAAGCCGTTCATGGCACAACTGTGAGCTTTCAAATTAAAATGCTTCAAATGAAACTGAATAATGTCTTTTCAAAACCCTGGATTACAGATAACAACGACATAGAGAACTTTTATTTCATTTTGAGGTATGAATTGGCTTTTAGCTGTTATTATTCGCTCTATATTACTATTCGACACCCCCCACTCAAACCCCTAGTCAGTTGCGACAGTGGCTGTGGTGCATGTCTACATCTCAAGCAGCTTGTCGGCCGTCCTTCATCCCTCTGCAGCCCTTTAAGTGGCAGTGTGAGTCTGACTTGATCCACTTCTGTCAATCCCCTAAATGCCTGTTCAGCACCCTGTTTCTCCCCCTCTCTTTCTAAACCATCACCCAATTCAAACTCCACCTGCTCACCCTCCACCCACCATAATAAGCCGACCACCATAAATCTTGCTTTAGGATTCAGGATTATTCTTTGAGGATTAGGCCAAACGTAGACAACAGCATCATCAACAACAGAGAATAGACAGATAGGTCAAATAACATATATTCAGTTTACTTAAACTGTGATGGTTACAAAAATGGAAAAGAAGGTTCAGTGGTCAAAACTAGACTGTAATTTGATAAAAATGACTTATACTAAACCAATGTGACCCACAGCCATCGTTATCAGTTATGACTGAAGCCATAAACCCCAAATGGGGCTGTGAAATGCAGATGAGCTATGATGAAGGAAACAATGGCAACCACTGCAGCTTTTCATATCCTGCAGAGCTGTCAAACTGTGACACCTCTGCAGGATGTAAATGATACTGTGATTTCAGTGTTTCCCACCAAGGCTCAGTCTGTGTTGTCTGAGAATTTCTGGAACCAGAACGAATGCTAACATTAGTTTATTTAGCTCAAAGAACCACAATCATTGAGTACAAACCACGTAGCTGCTAGTACTGCTGTGGACTTTGCAAACGAGTAATCGCAAAGTCTGTTTGTGTTACTATCAAGGATTGTAAATGGCATTTTATCGAATTTAAATAGTAGTTAACTTTCTGTAAAAGTTCTCTTATATGCCTCCACGCTTATTGATTGCTGTGGCTAGATATTCCGACTGGCTATCTGCCTGTATATATCTGCCTATATATATATATATATATATAATCACTGAATATATATATATATATATATACATATATATACATATATATATATATACATATATATACATATATATATATATATATATATATATATATATATATATATGTATATATGTATATATATATATATATATATGTATATATATATATATGTATATATATATATATATATATATATATATATATGTATATATATATATATATATGTATATATATATATATGTATATGTATATATATATATATGTATATATATATATATGTATATATATATATATATATATGTATATATATATATATGTATATATATATACATATATATATATATATATATATGTATATATATATATATGTATGTATATATATATATATACATATATATATATATTTTCCCAGCATCCAACTGCAGAGATAATTATTAATTGCAGATATACAAGAAATACTTGTGGACGGCACCAAGTAGAAGTCGAAGAGGTAGCAGCCTATTTAGCCTACTGTTGTAGTCATCAGTCATATCAGCAGATCTTGCGAATATCCGATAATAGATAAGCCAATATCTGCCCATACCGATATGCTATCGATAATATCCTGCATCCCTAGTGTTAAGATGTTTTAGTATGGACTCAGATGACTTCTGAAAGAGAGCTCCAATACTTTCCTGAAAGCAGTTTTTAAATGTCGGTGTCGTAGTAGTGTGGCTGTAGCTTATGATGAAATGTCATTTTACAAATCAAAACCTTAATTATTCTGCTTCAGTGTGAAGTTCACTGACAGTGATCCAGAAAATAAACCACTGCTGCATCTCCTTCTCCGGCTTGTTGTGTCTTTTAGTTTCCTTTCTCCTGCTGTGCTGCTGTCTAACTACATCTGTTCAACTCAGCCCAGCATACAATTAAGGCGCCCGTAACAGCTCATCATGTGGAGGATAATTATAACACACAGTGGAATACTAATTATACATATGATCCTCTGTCATAATGTCCTACTAAATCTAATGTCATTTACGGACGTGCCGAGTGGCCTTCTTTCTGCACAGTCGAGAGGAAGACGAGACGTTGAGTCAAAATAGCGTTCTGTGTGTGATTGTTTTATTCTGAGAATGGCGGCACTGATGTTATTTAAAGTGAAAAATAACATATCTCATTTATGGGAACTGATACTCGTGATTAGTGTGAATTATATCGCAATTTTTTTTTCACCCTTTGCCATAAATTAATTGTAATTGAATAAGATGCGACAGAGCGTAATGATGACAGAAGTGAACGATAGCAGTGTTTTTATCAATTAGTGCTCTTGAGTGCTGAAAACGAGGCTCAGAGCAAAACATCCTCTCAACTAGAATTTAGAGAAACTGAGACTCATTGCCTTAATGTACAAAGTTTTGTTATTTTTAAGTAAACTGAAATGTAAATGTATTTTTATAGACGTACAATGAGTTCATCTTGCTGTAAGGGAGCGCTAAAGAAGCACTCGATACAGGCTCCAGCATGTTATCATTTAATTAGCTAAACCAACTATTTTGCTCTTCAGTTGCTGAATGCTAAAATGTGCATCCTTGCTAACTTTGTGTGGCAACTGTTCTGTATCTTATGGAATTAGATTTCTGTTAATATTTTCCAACAACACTTTTTAAGAAGCAAATAAAACATTGATTTAATAATTTAAAAAAAACAAGTGTCTAACGTTCATAATCTGACAAACGATATTTACAATTATTTTGTCGGATGTCGACGGGGAAAACTTGGGGAATCGACTGTTCCGGTCCATTAAGCTGTCGCTCCAAAACGCAGTAGCCAATCAGCAGCAGCGTCCTAAGGCCCGCCCACAAACACAAAAAACAGTGCAAAGAACAAATCAGGGAGCGGAAGTTTCTATTTTGAAAAACCACACAAAACACCAGTTTGTGTTATTTGTGTACAGTTTATTTCTGTAACTTCTGGGAGAAAAAGGCAGCTAGCCTAAGCTTTTATTTATGTAAGCTATTTTTTTGTACAGTAAGTAAGTTTTTATTTGTTTTGAATGAATAAATGTTAACTTTTGTCTTAAGTTTGCCTTTGTGTGATCACATTATCTTATACCATCTGTATTGTTTTGATGCCATAATTTGCCATAACACGCTCTGCATTGTATACATTTTTGTCGTATGATTCGTATGAATCGAATCGGTTGAATCAAGAATCGATTTTGAATGGAATCGTGACCCTAAGAATAGGAATCGAATCGTGAGCATCCCTAATAAAACACAATATTTTTGAATGATTAACTCAATATTTTATTTGCTTCTTAAAAAGTGTTGTTTGAAAATATTGACACAAATCTAATTCCATAGTATCTTAGGCTACAAAAGGTGAGAATAAAACCACACAGTAAACTGTAGTCTTTGTTCTGCGGCGCCGGAGTCATCGGCAGGAAAATCCAATCCTCATGTGATTAATTTTTCATATAAAATATGAAAATCACCGACTTTGTGTCATGTGAGTTATAGTAATAATAATATAGACTTCATACGCCACGGTGATGTATCCTTCGTTTTTTTAATTGACTTTTAATCTAGAAACGCCATCTTCTTCTGAAAAATGCGGTAGGTTTATTAAATGTGAGAATTCAGATTTGACTGAGCATTTAATTAAACAACGTCGCTCGGTTATCAGCTGTCAGTGTTTATTTGAATCATCTTAAAATGTTACACGCCGTACCTATGACTTTATAGCTCACTTCAGCAGTATATCACTGTCCCGCTGTGATTATAAACCACGGTGACATTTAAGGCACACGTGCATTATATAACTCATCCTGTCCCATCATGTTTGAGGTAGTCTCTGTGATTTAAGGGCTTCTTCCGGGGCAGCGATCATTGGAGGGGAAAACAAACACAGCGCTGGGAAGATTCATGTATTTCACACACAGCTCCTCTCATCATATCACAGTCTTTACTTGATCCTCACTTCACTGGCCGTTTCCCTCTCTTATCGCCGTTCAGTGGCTGTGAGATATGAACCTATAGGGGGATCGTCATGAGTCAGCAGCCGTCCCAGCTCGACCCTGACTAAAGAACAGCCGTGCCGTTCTGTCGTATTGTTCGGTTCCTCTGTGACATTCAAATGTTACACACTAAATCTGTAGTTTTAAGCCCCTATTCGTACGGGATTAGTTTTACACGAGGAAGGTGGGGTAAAGTCATTATTACCAGAGCTTCTCAGGGATTTTATTCCCCGTCTGAATGTGCCGAATGTGGGTAAAAAAAAATTGCGTATGTGCTTAAATATTCCATCATATCCTGTTTGCAAGTGGTTTTCTACAGATTTTCAAGCATGTTTCGCACTAGGTGCCTGTGGCAAACGTAGGGTGTTTTCGGCATAAGACGAACACCATTCTGAACCAAAAGAAGGACATTTATCTACAACTATTAGATAAATCTCTCCCCAGATTGTGTGGCTATGCCTTAATCGTCTCAAACTGTCTCAGAAACACAGCGTCCAATTTTGTGTTGTAGTGTATTTTTTTTAGCTTTTGTCAGTGTTATGTTGATGTGTGTTTACATTTATGATATCAGGAAGAAGTGTAGCACACACATGACGACAGGAAGTGACAATGGTGCGTGTATCCATTGACCCCCTTCCTCACTCTTAGAAATAAAAGTGCTAAGTAGAACCATATAAGGTTCTTCGGCTTGTCCTCATAGGAGAACCCTTTTTTATAAAGGTTCTACCAGGAACCCTTTTGGAGGGTTCCACCAAGAACCCTTTTAAAACCCTTTATTCAGGAAAGGGGTTTTAAAGGGTTCTCTGGATCAAAATGATTCTTACTGGAACCATTAGTGTTGCCAAGAACCCTTGAAAAACCCTTTCTTCGGGAAAGGGTTTGTCAGAAGCAAATGGTTCCAGGTAGAACCTCAGCCCTTGTAGAAGAACCCTTTTGGAACCCTTATTTCTAAGAGTGCACTCATAGTTTTACGAAGATTTCTCATCTCAGTAAAACCCATTTATCCCGTATGAATAATCCCATTCCCATCCGAATAGCGCTTATGATTTTCAAATCCTCAGTTGATCCAATAGATCAGAGCATTAATGTGCATGTTGATGTGCTGTGATATAAGGATTCATCAGCTTTTATGAGACAGGGACTGTCTGAATTGGAATTTCACAAAGATGAATCCTAAAATGAACTCTGGAAGATCTTGGTTAATAAGAGTCTCATTCTAACAGTGTGATGTAAAGAAACCGTTTATATACACTGTTTATTAGGTGCAACAAAGTCCAAGCTCTTAAAACATAACGTGTATAAATTCACCCTTTACTGTCAAAATACAACATAGAGCTGCATTAACTTATACTTCCATTATAATCAATCACAGAGTATAATAAACATTCAAATATGTGTAATATTTGTAGCTAGGACTGGGTGATGAAAGGTATCACGATCAAAAATGTCAAATCTGGTGACATCAGGACACTTTTCCTAGTCCCGAAGAGAGTGACATAGTGAAAGTGAGGCTTTTAAAGGGGACCATGCAGTATAAACAGATGATGTAGTTCAGTTTCAGACCTTCATTGCCCCTCAAGGGGAAAATTGATTTGCAGTAGCACAATACCACACAACATACAATCTCAAGGATGAAATGGAATTAAAAAAAGAATAAGATCTTCTGTTCAAATCATTGTTCAAGTCAAGTCTCAGTACGAATTAAATGCATTTATTTTAGAATTTAAACCTGTTGCTTTTAACCCTGGGGTACCTGCCCAGAAGATAGAAGAAAATCAACGATTTTTGTCCTGCCCTGAGGTTCCAATACCAAGAAATGATACAGGACGTAATATGTCTCAATAAAGATTTATAAAATAAAAACATAGTCTTTGAAGGCCCTTTTTGCAGATTGCAGACGGATTGAAGTCACGATTCAAATTTTTGTCAATCATTGTTCCCAGGTATTTATATCAGTTGGCGATGAGTTAACTTCATTAAGTCATTGACGTCTACAGACATCAATTAAAATACAACTGTTCACTGTCAATGACGTCTGATGAAAGAAGAGAGTCTACTCTTTCTTATGGTAGTTTCGTTGTTTACTAAGTCGTAGAACACATCGTTTTGTGGGTCTTGGAAAATCAGTCAAAATGCTCTAAAATCGCTTTACGGGCCTGAAAATGGCCGACAGCCAATGAGTTGAGACGAGACGAGACGATGTCTGTTTCAGCTTTAAATATTGATATTTACTGTTATCGTTGTGAAATGATCAGCCCTGTTTGCAGTGTTATTCCGAGTAGAGACAGAAAAACCACAGAGACGTTGCTCTCTTTAGTGTCTTCAATCATCAACATTCAGGAAAATTAGATCATTCACTTGGGATTTTTTATTTTTTTTTTTTTTTCACATCTCTGACACGAGGCAATCTGAGATAACAGGAAGGAAGGGTGTGTTTCTCTTCCTGTGCTGTTGTTTGTTAATGGAACTTTTTTTTTTTTTTTTTTTTTAATCTGTTGGGAAACATCTCGTCCAGCTCCCATCTCCTCCCTCACTGCTCATTTATGGGACCTGCCCAGGAAGACATGCATAAGATTTCTCTACCACTGTGCTACTGGGTTGTGTTGTGTTAGATAATCACCATGGCGACTCGGAGATGCAACAGATTGCTTTTTAAAGATTTTTTGTGTCTAGTGCGTGCGTTTGCTCGGTCCCACAGACGGTGATGGTACAGACACGGGGAATGAAACCTTCACGGTGTGTCTCACTTGCTGCAACTGTATTTCTCTTCATCTTAGCATCTGTCTGTCTGTCTGTGTGCTGAATAACAATATTTTATCCACACATTACCCTTGACGATCCCCCTTTTCCTTAATCACAAAACTCTCTGCTGCAATGAGTGAGATAAAGGTGAAAAAGTGGCAGATATTTAGGCACAAGTTCTCATTCATTGTCTGATTCTGCTAATCAGGCACAAACAGACCAGAAAAAACTTGTCTTATTAAAATTAATAAATGCATAACATATAGTTGGTTGGTCTATTAGTTGAATGATGTTGTATTATCTCTGTGTTTTGGACTGATGATGTTAAAATATCCTGACAGTGATGACAACGTGGCTTATGTCGTGTAATTCAGAACAAATAAATGTGTATAATTTTCTAGCACACAAATGGACTGAAGTATTTTTAAATATTTATGGACCAAATATTGAAAACAAAGACCAAATATTCCAGTCAGATATGAAGAAATAAAGGAACTGATGATATAAATAATGTATTAAAAGACAGAAGAATCGAGACATGCATCAATATTAAGAACACGTCTATAACAGCAACTTGTGAATATTTTTTTTATTTGTTTTCAAACTATGCCGCTGCCTCTCACTGTTTTCCCTCAAGCTGTTGACACATCTCGTTCTCGTGTCTCGTTCTGTTCTTCATATCATCAGATACGCCGTATCTCAAATCCACGTCATCTAAACTGATGCCTCAGTGACTATCGATGCTATAATGAAGACATTGTGACGCATGGCTGCTTTAAAAAACAATCAAATATCAGACTATCTGTCTGCGTTGTCTGCGTCTGTTTATCTCATACAGGTTTCTTGACTGCTGTTGCCCTCTTTTTTTCAGTGTTAGGAAAACATTTCTAACCTCACGTCTGCCTTTTAGGTGCAACTGTATCTTCTGCACTGACAGTGCAGTGTGTCTGAAAGAGATTAATAGCAGGGTTTTTGCAGCAGAGGAAGTGTACATTGACAGGGAAGTGTTTTTAGTGCTGTGTTCATGCAGATTCACCCTAATTTGTTTTTTTTTGTTGATGTTTTTTTTTTTAACCATGAAACTGCTGCCCTCTGTATTGTATACAGCTTTGTTCAAGTACAACACAGATTTATTTATATTTATTTATTTAGTCTTTTTTTTCCACTCCAGGACCAGACGTTTGATGGGCTGGATTCAAATTTGTAGTTGGTAGGGGTGAGCCAAAAAAAATTCGATTCACATAAGAATCTCGATTCTCATTTACTACGATCCAGAATCGATATAAAATGTCTTTTATTTTTGTTACTTATGCAAAATGTGATATTGCTTTTATGCAGCAGTTACAACAATTCCTTCAAGGCATGGATACATGTTTAAAACTTAATAAATCTGAAAAAGACACTTCAAACTCTCCATTTGTCGTTCTGTCTTGCAAAGCAGACTGAAGTAGATCGTCCTTTGCGTCCCACATCGTCCCACACCTATAGATTGAAGCAGAATTATGAATCAAATCGTTTTGAATAAAAAATCGTAGCCCCAAAAATCTGAATCCAATGGTGAGATGGTAAAATATTCCCACCCCGAATAGCCAGTGTAACCCCTGATGCATCAAACATGTTCACCTAAGATTTGTTTGTTTTTTAAGTTGTTTTCAAAGTGGGAGACATAAATTCAAAGTTGACAGTAATGCTTATCATAGCGTGAGGCTGCTGATGGTCAAACAGCACCTCCATGTAAGCCTTACTTAAAGGAAACATCGTCCTTGTGGTTTAATAACCCATCATTCCTAACATTACCCCTCCTTCCCTTTTTTAACTGTCACATAAAAAGGCAATTCGTATCAGAGATGCTCCTCCGGGAGCTCAAAGTGGTCTTTACTTTGTATAAATGTCTGCCACAATACGCAGGAGGCTGTGCTTCCGTCAAAAACCCGGGCCGTCTCAAAAAGACGGTGCCTTCAGCTGCATGTGGTGATTTCAAAGAGCCATACAAATGAATAACACGGTGAAAAGATTACCGTGGCGTATTCATTCACATGCACCAGCAGCCCTTCATATTTTTTATGTTGATTCGCACAGAAGAGGCTGTGCTTTGTCCATGTGTTCTTTCATTATCGATCAATCTGCTGATCGTGATGTCAGTGTCATCAAATGATTTGTTTGCTAACACATAAATATATCGAGATGGGTGGACGGACAGATGGATAGATTACTTAAAAAATCCCTGAGAGGAAATGTGTGTGTTAGCAGCATTAGCTCACTAAAAATCCTAATACACACAGTCAATGGAAGTAGACGGAATAGGTAAAACTTAAACTGATGAACTGGAACTAGGTAATGGGCCCCTGTTTTACCCTGTTACTAACTATGAGAAGACTCTGTACAGTTCATGAAGGCCATCCTGAAACTGAGAAAGCTAAATGGAACTCAGCCGTCATTGATTGTGAGAACAGTGACCCAGTGATGAACAAAATACCAGCTTTTATTGCTTTTATTGTTATCTGTGTAGATAATATTATGATTGCATAACAGACAAGTACTGAACTATTAAAGTAAAAGTATCTATATTTTGATTTTATTTTTAACTTAAGTACAAGTAAAAGAACTGTTTTTAAAATTTACTTAGAGTTTAGAGTAAATTTAGAGTAAACGTTACTCAGTTACTTTTTTAACTAGGTTAAGGTTCTTTCTTGTGTCTCACATGAATTGTTTTCAATTAAAGGCAAACCTTTACGAATTAAAGTGCTGACAAAATAAAACATGTAAACACATAATGTATCAGTCAAATGGGGTCAAAGGTCACACACACTTTAACTTTCTCACTCACTCAATTCACCTGTCCTCATCATTCCCTGCCAAAGTTTCCATTGCGTGAATTGTATTTATTTTTTTCTTAAATTCAGGCCGTTTACTCAGTAATGGATGTGATTTAAAACGTAGCGAAGTACAGTACTTCTAAAAAAACATACTAATACTAGCAAAAATATCATTAAATCTGTGTTGTTGTTGTTGTTTTTAAACTCTAAATAATACTGAAGTTAATTACTGGTTACGATGGAAGGTCATCTTTAGCTGCAAGCATTTGAGGTTCTTGTACAAAAACCTATTTACATCTTATGTTTCTGAATGACACTGTATTATGTGTCCAGCTGCTTAAATGTAGAGGATTGTTCTGTATCTGTTCAGTCCAGTGATTCTTTCTGTATATGTGGTGCATAAGTGACCATTTTCTCTGTCTGCCAAATGTGATTATTATCCTCCCAGACCTCTCTCTCTCTCTCTCTCTCTCTCTCATCTCCCACAGTGCTCAGTTCTCACCATCATCATCATCATCATAGCGTGATTCTTCCATATGCTCTGTGTTGGCCAAACACAGGCGTTAATGATGGCGAGGAGTCCTGCATGTGCAGCACTGCCACTTCCTGCCAGTAGATTTAGCAGTTTTAGCAATCAGGCAGCTGTCCAGTGTGCAGACTGTGATCACGGCTGTGATTCT
The DNA here is from genome assembly GCF_963457635.1 of Microchirus variegatus. NCBI lineage: Eukaryota > Metazoa > Chordata > Actinopteri > Pleuronectiformes > Soleidae > Microchirus > Microchirus variegatus. The sequence continues at coordinate 5,695,681 of NC_139808.1, read as the reverse complement.
GAATTAGGGTTTATCTGTTTGGACCATGAGACACACAAACAGTGTAATCCTAAGCATGATTAAGTCATCCTTTATCACTAAGCCTCTCTTCCTCTGCTTTACCACCATCATCGAGTCACATTTCATAGATTGGTTGGTAAAACTTAATCCTGGCAAGCTTTATAATTTGAGAGGTAGAAGCTGTTGCAGGGAAGAATCATCATCGCAGTGATGGCTGCGTGATTAGTGGATCACGCGGATCGATCGGTCGCTGGTTAACTCAAGGTTAACTTGATTTCAGCTGAAAGCTGTGTGAGCGATTAAGAGGAAAGAGGTATTAGAGAATCATCATAATGCCTTTGTCCTGCATCTGTTCAGTTTGGAGCAGACAGGACATCTCGTTCTGTCTGAAATGTTGATTATACCTGAAAAGCCGCATCATCAAGTAAACGCGTGTGGGAACAGCATAAATGAAAACGCTTCATTTTTGAGCCATCAGTTTTGTTTTATTTATTTATAGCAACTGAAATGAGCAAAACTTTAAATCCAAAAGAGCCAAAAGTTGATTTACATAGAAATATTGCCTTAAGTTATGCTTCACTTAAATCTTCACATTTCCTTCTTCACCTCTTTCCAACAGTACGTTACTTGCTGAGGAACAACGTGAGTCCAGACCTCTGCAATGAAGACGGCCTCACTGCCCTGCACCAGGTAAGACTGTCCCACTCTGTCTAAAGTCCCATGAAACAAATGTGGCAAGACTTGGTTCCACGACTATCCGAAAACCTGAATACTGCGAAAAGTTCTATTCTTACACTGCTCCACAGTGCAGCACAGAGTTCTACACAAACTTCCAGCCTCAGAGGATTTGACTGTCCAGTGGATACATGTTATATATGACGGCAATGTGCCTGCTAGAGCCTGCAAATGATCAATCACTTTTCTAAATGCTAACTGCTGTTAGCTCTCAGTAGCCCCTGTGGCTGATTTTACTACTAAACCGAGCGTTCTGAACAGGGCTGTTTTGGTCGGGTGATTGAACTGCTGTGGTGCTTCATCCTTAAGGTATTTTGACCAAAGTCACAGACATGTTAATTAGGACACCAGGGAACTAGGTTAACTTGGAGAAAAAGGGTATAATATGGGACCTTTAAATTTGTGCATAAAAACACCTGAATGGAAACGCAGAAGATTTGTAATATTGTCTTGAAATATTCCATTTAGGTTTATGAGCTTGAGGACTGTGAAGAAGTTGGCATTATCCATAAAAACTAGATGCGAATCTAACGATTCTTTTCATAATCTGTCGATTATTTTCTCAATTGTTGAGTATTTGTTTGGTCTATAAAATGTCAGAAAATGTTGATTTGATTCCCAAACCTGGAAATGATGATGATGTCCTCAGATGCCCTTTGTCCACAAACCACATTTTTAATTTTTTATGATTTCTTTGTCAAATTGAACAATGAAACCAGAAAATATTCACATTTGAAAAGGCTGAAAAATCAGTAATCTTGTTTTAATTATAACAAAAAATAAATAAATATAACTGAATAATTGATTATCAAAATTGTTGACTTAATTCACAATATTCACTTCATATCCCATTTTCTTTGCTTAATCTTTGAAAATATAGTTAAATGAGTCAGACATTTGAATGCAAACCTTGCTATTGACTTTGGTGTAACCTACGATTCAGCAGAAGTTATCACTGCACAGTCTACAATGTATATCACATTTTAACTATATGTTAGTCAGACAGCTCGTGTATAAAGTGTTTATTGCAGCAGGCGTCTATAGCTCCTCATCTCATCATTCCCCACAGATTATATGACGTGAAATATGAGGAGTGATGAGCAAATAATCCCTCTGTTGGAGCCTACAGGTGTATGTGCTGAGGTGGCAGTGGCTTTCCTCAGATAAAGATTAAGGTTTTTCATGTATTTTCATATAAATATTTCTACAGAGAACTAAATACAGAAGTGTTAGAAATAAAAGGCACAGTAATTTAGGGGAGTCTTTGTTACTGTTGGGAGAAGGGAAATAGTAATCAGTTATTGACAGAAGAACCAATAGAAGCCAATTTAAATTCAATGATGATGCCTAAATAGCTGAACACAGTGTACTGTGCACACTCTCTAATCTGCTACTAATGTTTTTTTCCTCATCTTTAATGATTTTTAGAGACGTAGTTGAAATAAAGTCATCGTCTTAAATGTATTCAATAGCCATAACACAAGTCTTTTTTGTTGTAGGTTCAATCTTAACATTATGTTAGATATTAAATATTAAATACTGTAGAAAAGGAGCATTTTGCCCTTTAAACACTGTTGTCAAACACTGCAGAGCTTCTAGTTTTGTCTTGGGGTCATTACTGAGCAGCAGAACATCTTTGAATTTGAAGGGCTTAGTTTATCTGCATTAGAATAGTTGAATAGGCATGAAGTTAGTTTTATGTGAAATCTAGTCCCTTTTAATGTCAGAAACAAATGAAATTAGGCCAATTTTCATCCGTTAATTAGAGCCAATGCTGCTGTGATAATCAAAGCTTTCACCTCATCCAAAGCTCAGCTGTCAGTGCAGATAATTGTGTGCTTCCGAATCAACAAGCCTTTGATTTGAGAAGTTGTTTCTTTCCTCCACTTTAAAACAAAAGACTCCAGCGGAGAGGGACATTTGATTTTTAGATAACGGTTTCTCAAGCAGCGGGACGTCTGTGAAGACGGTGCAGTCATTACAGGCAACGAGAAGCTGATGAAAAGATGAGCAATCCCTAATGAAGTGTAAACTCTTGTCGTCTTCTGTCACACTGAGTTCTGGACAGCGTCTCCGTGACGAGGAAACGCTCAGACGATTTTAAGACGCAACACTGAGTCACAGTTTGATGGAACAGAAACGTCTGATTGTCTGTTTTCTTTGTCTCCCAAAGAGATGTGATGCTTATTTGAAGTCTGAGACCAAAGACTCTTCTACCTCCTTATTCCATGTGTATCAGAGAACTGTGGTGGCCTTTGCCTACCAGAAAGTGCTTCTTCTTCCTTCTAAGTTTATGTATTGGATTTATGTTAGCGGAGCTGTTCTTCCTTTATTTGCATAATAAGCTTCCGCCTAAAAAAAACAAAAAAAATGATCGCACTGCTGTACTTTGTGGAGCGAGATGTTGGCCTCTATAAAACAGAGCTCCTGCCTAAAGTACATATGAAAGGCTGTTTTCTTTGGCAGAAAAAAAACGTGATTATTATTATTACACACAAATGTATTGGTGGTATATTGAATTTATGTTGATTAAATCCTCCTAAATGTTCCACACTGGACCTGTTATAGCTGAGATCTCTTTGTTCTCCTCGTGTCTCATTTTTCTCTCTTTCTCTCTGTGTACAGTTGTAATATTCCTCTGACAGTGTATGTCCTCTCTCCGTCTTTGCCTCAGCAAACACACTCATCTCTCTTTCACTCTCGGCTGCTCGGGAACCTAATGTTCAGGCTCATGCTGTGAGGCAGAGAAATGAGCACGGGAAGAAGAAAAATTGTCCATCAGTCACCACCTTTGTGGCTGCTGTTTATAAAGCTGTGGGGCCACCGGCTGCACAGAGGCCAAATTGACCTTTCAGTCTTGATTTTGTGTGCCTGTGTGAGTGTGTGTGTGTATTTGTTACCTCTTGTGTAGATGAGACTTTTTTTTTTTTTTTTTTTTTTACTTTTGCTGCAATTTAACATGAGGTAGAGAAGGAGAAGATGGATGAAGGAAAAGTAGTGTTGATGTTCCTCTAAATGAGATGTCATACCTATCTAGGATTGGTTTCACCTCACTGAAATGAGACATTAATCAATAAGTGGCTTGCGGGGACATAGACTGTGCCACACAAACGCACACCTATGCATACTTCAGTATATATACTGTACTATGTCTGCCCTCTGATAGCTCTTAGTTCTGATACAGGTGTATGATTCTCTGTAGTCTGTATCATTGTTGTGATGTTGTGTTGGGTAAAGTGTCTCTCTGCTTAATGACAAAGGCTGTGTGTATGTACTGTACTTCATGTGGACCTTTTCTGTCATGAATACTGGCCTTGTCAGGACCAGCAAGTCCTTGTGGAGACCAAAACCTGGTCCTAATGAGGTAGAACCTAATTTCTGAAGAACTGGTTACATTCAGGGCTAAGATTTTAACTGCGTTTATAGTTAAGGTGAGGCATAACACTAAATATTTTGATAATCGATTAATCCGTTTGACGCTTTTTTTCATGATTAAAACAAGATTCCATCATTTTAGATTGTGGACAAAACAAGACCTTCAAGAACATCATCATTTCCAGGTTTGACAAACACTGATCAACGTTCCTCAAGTTTTCTGATATTTTATGGACCAATCGATTACTCAATTAATCGTGAAAATAATCGACAGTTTCATATAACAGTTAGTTGCAGCTCTACATAACACTTTGTTTAGGCTGTTCAGAGTGAATAGGAATTAATGCATCCGAACAGTCCAGAGATGAGTAGCTACACAAACCTCTCCCCTCTCTCCTTTTCTGTGTGTGTGTGTGAGAAGATTGGTATCAGTCTCATGTGAAGCTGCAGTCAGCAGATAGTCACTTAGCTTAGCATAATGACTGGAAGAAAAGGAAACTGCTACATTCTTCTGTTCAAGTTTACCAGAATGAAATGTTAGGTTTTCTTCTTTTTCACCAAAAAGACCACACCCACTCTACATTAAGTGGTGGTCAGCCCAATTACAAAGGTGAATAGAATTCATCTCATAAGTGGAGCAAATGTCATGTCTCTTTCACTTTTATTGTTTTTGGTTGTTGATTTTTTTTTTTTTTTTCTTCAGAAAGACTCTCTAAATCTTTAGAGTTCATAAAACTGAACATCAATAAAGATTAATTCAGAGATCTGTTGAGGAAAAGAATACAACATTCTACCTCGAGAGGATGTTCAGACCAAAAATGTGATGGTCTTTAAAACAAACCCACCTCAAGTCCAAGTGGCAACTCACCATGATGTCACCTATTTGTTTTTGAAGCCTCGGATTGTGCAGTTTGGCCAGTGCCATCTCTGCTTTTTGAAATCGGATGACATCATGTGATGGTCATTTAACAGAATAGACCTTTCAAGCACTTCTGCATTGGTATCACTTTGTGGACATTGAAGGCCACATTATACTTCTCCGACTGCGTAATGCGTTATCCGACTGCGTCACCACGTAGACCACTCGAGCATTTATACTTCTGCGTCGTGGTGACGGATAGGCGCTGCAATTTCCTGCCCGATCAGTAGGGGTCGCTGCGCAAGGTTGTTGTGCTTTTGGCTACAGTGAGCAATGGCGTCCGAGGGAGAAAGACTGTTGTTGAAACAGTGGCCGTTTGTCACTTTTCTGTGTCCCGGAACGCAGTTTTAAGATAATTTGAGGCGAGAAATTGGCCATTTAGAGTCTTAACGTGCTGTGTGTGTTAAGATATGACGTATTTATAGTTCGGCAGCGACGAAGTCGGCGGTGTTCAGCTCCGCCCTCTGTGTACGCTCGCTGCTCACTGTGAGCCGGCACAGAGCAGCTTAGCTCGGCCTGTCCTGAGGACCAATCGCAGCTCTTGCCGTCTCCGTTGTCCCTTGACGGAGTGACGGACACTTAAAAAATATTCCGTGCAGCCGGAGACGACGCAGAGGCTCTTCGACAGGTTCTGCGTCGACGCAGAGGACTCTGCGTAGCCTACGCAGAGCACTTTACGCAGGAGTATAAATTGGGCTTAAGACTTTGTCCCTTTTTTAAATGAAGTAGAAGGTCAAGTCCCAGCTGTTATCTGGCACTGTGCTCTGGCATGTTGCTTCAGCTCTCTGGTGTTGTCATTAGGACCTTGTGACTAAGAACGTCAACAGACTTTCCGTTTCCGTCACATTTTAAAAACATATATTTTCAAGTGATTCAGCCTCTGACAAATGTGTGCAGAGATGGATGAAGCAGGCTTTAATCTAGTGCTTTGATGTGCATCTGCAGGGGGGTGATGTGAGCACCGTGTTCTTACACCAGTGGACTTTTAAACTATCATTCATACGTATGAGTGAATGTAAAGTGAAAAGGTTGCACCTTTTATTATGCCGTGATATTCTGTATAAAAAGAACCAATGCAGAACAAGGAGGGTTATTTTTCTTCCACCTCTTGCTCGACAGCAGATTTTGTCACAGAGCCAAATCATTTTCTGTATGAAAGGGAGAGAGAGCGTGGCACGGTGCGACAGATGCTGAAAATATGTTAATCTGATGGAACACATTGGCATCCTGGTATAAAAGTAGAATGACAGGAGCGATAGAAAAAAAAAGAGGATATTGTGCGTGAAACAGAAACTCATTAACCGAGGATACGTAACATTCTTCAGTGAAGTCCCAGCTGCTCGTCACAGCCCAGACTCAATTCATTTCGCTGTTTTAGTTTAATTACTAACAGCTGAATTTGGCACCACAGGTCTGTCTACTCCTACTTCACTCTTCATGATTTGCATCAGGGACTTGGACTCATGTAAAATTTAAAACCTCTTTTAACCTCTAACCTCCTGCAGCCTCAGCTGTTCTCTCGGCCACCTGGTTGTCGTCTTGTTGGATTTAAAGTCACCATGTGAGGTTTCGGTGTTGGCAGCACGCCGGACGTCAGCCGTGATCGGATTTCAGCCGGTCACTTAAAGGCTCAATACCATTTAGTTTGTTCACGTTCAGACGCAGGGTGGCCCCGCTCTTGTTTAAGTAGAGGAGTAGGGTGAAGTTTAAAGGGACAATGTGTAGTATTTATGGGTTTATATGACCCAAAATCCACTTTTTTATACATATTATGTGCTCCTGCATTGTCTAGTCGCTGTATAATAGTTTTGTTTCATTTTTGTAGTGTTTCAAAAAGTCATGTCAAATAACATGACCGCGGACCGCGGTTGCATAGCCACTGTTAGCAGCGAGACGCCATGTTTCTACCGGAGCCTGTAAGGACAAACGCAAGAGAACAAATCAAGCGTCTCTTTACTTGTAGCGGAAGTCCCGCCTCCTCTCTCTCCGCTTCGTCTGCTACGGCCGCGGTAGCTCGCCCTCTCCCTCGCCTCACAAACCTCATCTGCTGACACGGAGAAAGACGACGAGGACGACATTTGACCAGCTGCGGATACCGTAGTTCTCAGGGAAGGGAGGGGGTGAGCAGAGGAGCAGTTCTTCGTTGTAAATTTCAGCCTCTCCTCTAGATGTCACTATAAACTACTTACTTCACCTTTAAGGGTTAATTAGCCCTTGGTTATGGACATTATTCAGGGGCAGAATACAGGACTATTACCAAATCCATGAAAACTGATGTTTCTGTCATAAAGCTAACACTTGTATTGTAAGTGTGGTTTACTGTGTGATAGTTGTACAGATCTGTGAGAAACAAAGATGTTCTCTTCAGTCTGTAGAATAAGATGTGTATAGGGCAAGAAAATAATTAATCTAAAATACATCTTGGCTTAAACAAATATTGCACCTCCTGTGATTTGAAAATCGCAGTAGGCCGTATTGCGATAAAATTTCGTTTAATTGTTCTTAGGGAATCAGTATCGGTCCAATACTGGTCAAAATCACTGGATCGGCTATCGGACCGATACAAAGTAAAACCCGATACCATCCAAAAATCATATTTGACTGTAAAAAATGTAAATAAAAATCATTAAAAGCATTTTAGCTGAGTCATGTTTGGGCTGTTTATTACAACAATATTTGTTACGTAGTTGGACAGTTATGTCTTTGACTCAGTGTAAATGTGTTGTTAACAGCTTCATAATTCATAAAGGTCTAAAATGACAGTATCGGACTAATATCGGTATCTGTATCGGACACAAAAGAGTGGAAACGTCCCATCCCCAATTCTTCAGCCCTAGTAGTTAGTTAGTTAGTTAGTTAGTTTAAAAAAAAGTCTTGTTTTGTTTGATGACGTCATGTGGAATCACCACAAAACGTCTCGTGTCTGCTTATGTGATGGCGCGTCACGTTCTTGGCGTCGTCCTTTCATAGGGCTAGATTTGAATCACTACATTCACCTCCAAGTGGCCAAGGGCTCGGGGTCGACATGAGAAATGGGACTGGGCCAAAATCTCTGCCTGACTTCCTGGTCGTGTTGCTCCTCAACCTGAGGTTCTGTCCTCTCTGCCTCTCTGATGGATCCCAGTATAAATGTTGCTGTTGTTTCCCAACCACGCCGACATAATCTGGGCCTTTGTTTGGTACCACGCTCACATCGCTGTGAGAATAGCTGTCGTGAAAGACGCATTATTTCATCGCTCGCTTCCTTGTCTTGCTGCCGGCACAAGAGAAATGGAGGTGGTTTACATGAAATGTATATGGGAAAGAGTTTAATTTGGTGACAAGATTGTGAGTGCAAATAGTTTAACGTTAGTCGACTGGAGTGAGTATGGTTTTGTTCAGAAGGACGTGAGGAGCGAGGGGGATTAGCGACAGACATGGTGCCATGATGCCACTGCAGTGGGCAGCAGCGTCATCTGTGAGCTAATCCATACGGTGGATCATTTTTCTTTGACAAGCATGTGTGTGCGCGTCTCTCATGAGTCTTGTTCTTGTCGGTTTTATGAGGCTGTTCATTTTTTCCCTGAATTATATCTTTAAGCTCGCCAATTACCAGACTGTCAAAAAAAAAAGGGGAAATCCATAAATTGCTCCCCTTGAATTACAATCTCCGTCTGACAGGAAATATGATCCGGCGATTCAGTGTACATTATGTGACACACTGGCACAAATCACCCTGGACATCACACACATTCTACACAGCCAGTATTAGCCCTTTACCCTCAGGATACAGATACAGATACAGATACAGATCCTTCACAGTCTGAACTAACAGATTCCTGTCAAGCCTTGTGCCTGTTGAATTATTGACCATTGAACGATTGAACCCCACTTGAACTGTCTGTTTAATATTTGGTCTCTTTATTGGCCCTCCATTAATGAGGTATTATTCATTTAACCATCAGGCTTAAAGGAGAAGTAAGTAGTTTATAGTGCCATCTAGAGGAGAGGCTGAAATTTACAACAAAGAACTGCTCCTCTGCTCACCCCCTCCCTTCCCTGAGCGCTACGGTATCCGCAGCCGGTCAAATGTCGTCCTCGTCGTCTTTCTCCGTGTCAGCAGATGAGGTTCGTGAGGTGAGGGAGAGGGCGAGCTACCGCGGCCGTAGCAGACGAAGTGGAGAGAGAGGAGGCGGGACTTCCGCTACAAGTAAAGAGACGCTTGATTTGTTCTCTCGCGTTTGTCCTTACAGGCTCCGGTAGAAACATGGCGTCTCACTGCTAACAGTGGCTATGCAACAGCGGCCCACGACCATGTTATTTTACATGACTTTTTGAAACAAAAATATTATACAGCGACTAGACAATGCAGGAGCACATAATATGTATAAAAAAGTGGATTTTGGCTTATATAAACCCATAAATACTACACAGTGTCCCTTAAAGCTAGGTTTATGGTGGTCATAGTGTTCCGGGTGTCGGCTGTGTCGCGCACCAGCTCTTCATTTTCAATGGGAGACTGGCCGATCAGGTCCGCTTGTTCAAACATTTGTACGACTCTTCTGTCCGAGAGCACCGAGACAGTGAAGTGGCTTTAAATTCATGGAAAGAGAATGGTTTTTCACAATAGGACGTGGAAAAACACGAGGGATCGCTTTGAAAAGTGCAAAAGACGAGCCCATGGAAAGAGTGGTGACCCAGGGGGAGAAACCCTCCCGGTGATTCTGGTGGAGCTGGGATGACTGTCCCAATGCGTGAAATACAGAGAGACGGGCAGCAATTTTGGCGGGAAAGTTGGCGGAAAGTTTTTGTTTTACTGTTGCTAGGCAGCGGATGTTTATCCAGCAGCAAACGATGACTTCCTGTTTATTCACTGAATATTTTGGTTGTACGCCCCCTGCCGATCAACACGTTGAGCATAAATGGTTTTTTTACCTGATCTACAGTTCGACGTTGGTCCGTTTGATTCTCGTGTCGGACGTCTCTTTCTGTGACGGCACTCTGACCAATCAGTGGCCAGCAGTCTGGCGATGACACGCATAGTATTTTTTGGTCAGCTCACCTGGAACCTCGCCAGAGCAGGTACTAAAAATAGTTCCAGGTGCTATCACTAATGGAAACGCAGCTTAACCGTGCTGTGGCGAGGTGAGGTGAGGCGTGCCATGCTAGTGGAAAAGGGGCTTAATGTGGTCTGTTGGTGTCCTGTGCTGCTGCTCCTCCACACGTGCAGCTCCTAATGGAGAAATGAAGTTCTTTGAATTTAAATTTAATTGAATGAGGTGGAGCTTAATGTGTGATTTATGCTCTTCTGCCTCCTCGCACTCACGGAGATATATAGAAGCAGCACGAGTACAGAAGAGTCGCACTGCATTATATAAAGTGGCCCATTAACCTATAGCAGGAAAAGCTCCTCAGCGTGTCGACTTGCGCAAGGTTGTGTTCTTTAATTTGTGAAATGGAAGTGTCATTCTCAATCGTTTCATGAACACGTTTTTACATGTTCAGAGTTCCACCTCTCGCAGAACCTCAGTGACAGGATGTTTGTCACTCAGTTTTATATTTGCAGTCAGTCTGCGTTTGTGTTTTTTCTTTTTCACCTCTTATCTGTCTTCCTGCTATCTGTCCTCTGCATCTGTGCAGTAATTTCATTTCCTTTCTTGCGTCGTGTATTAACGTACTTACTCTCCGCACACTGCCGTCCAATTATCTCAGCGACCTCGCCTCACATCACTGTGGTCTATTTTTTTATTTTATTGTTTAGATTGTGATGGTAGGTATGCAGAGACAGAAATATAGAACCGATCACTGAGACGTAGAGCTTTGATTTAAAGTCTGGTGGAGATGTGGTAGGAAGTCACTGTATTGTCAGTAAACATCAGACACTATTCTCTCTGTTTTATTACAGATGGACCGACCCGTCAAGGTTCTATAAATTCCCAACGAGCTCTATCCATAATCTAAAGAAAGAATTATTTCAAGGACAGAGAAAAACATCCCCAAAGACTATGTTGCTACAGTTTATGTAGCTGTTAGCATTTAGCCACAGTCAGTAATTATCGTCTGCATCTCCCAAAGTGGCTCATGTCTCCTCACGTCTTCCTCTCGTGTCCTCTCTTTTACATCGGCTTGTTTGTGTTTTGGCACTGTGTTGCAGATTTTTGCTGATGTTGTCTTTCCATAAATTGGACGAGGTTAATGCCTCTTGGGTAAAAGCAATGGTCATAAAATACTTAATGAATAAGGGGGGGAATATTAGCTGAAGGAAATATACACCGAGCTAAAATATGTAACACGACTAACGAATAAACTTGTCTTTAAATCAGCTTTTAAAGGATATTCACACATTACTCTATGATTGTAAATAAACAATTTTCCGTTCTTGAAGCCCATGTGCTCTTGTCACAGTGTCATTCTGTCCCTGTGATGTTTTCCTCTCCTGTATTCTTGGTCATTTGTCTGTGTTTAGCCTCACGGCGCTGCCACACTCGCACCAATTAGCTGTGATGGAGAAAACTGCTGTTACTGACAGCAGGGTGACATGAGGATCGTTTTCATGGAAAAAACCTCTCCTTCCTTCCCACCATATAACACACACACACACATTCTTGTACTTGCTGCATACTGAGGACCGGGTAAAAGTGCGGACAAAGTGAGGACCAGCATTTCCACTTTATAAATCAATACAATTACAAATATCTACTTCATGAATGACATCTATAAAGAACTACTGGGTGCAGTACCATAAAATGTCTGCAGGTGGAGCCCCAGAGCAAAAAGGGCTGGACATTTTTTATTTTTTTTTGGTCCAAAATTTGACAAAAACGTCATATTATACTATGGCGTCCAAAATTTGAATAAAAAAAAATTTACTCCAAATTTTCGGTCCAAAATTTGACAAAAACTTCATATTATACTGTCGTCCAAAATTTGAAAAAAAAAATTTGACCCAAAGTTTTTGGTCCAAAATTTGACAAAAACATCATACTATACTTTGTCGACCAAAATTTAAAAAAAAATTTGACCAAATATTTTTGGCCCAAAATTTGACAAAACCATCATATTATACTATGTCGTACAAAATTTGATTATTATTTTTTTTGGACAAATTGAGTATAGCATGTTATAGCAACCTAAGGAAGTGATTTCAATGAAAACAAAGTGAGGACCGGCCAAAATGTCCTCACTCCGTAAAAATGAGCTCACTTTTTTGGTTAAAAACCCTCACTGGTCCTCAGTATGCTGCAAGTACAAGAACACACACACACACACACACACACACACCGCCCAGTTCAGCGAGGAAAATACTTTTGGTCCCTCCGAGTCTTTTGTCTCTGCGTCTCTGTGGATGGGTGTGAGTCTTGTCTCGGATCCAGGAAACAAACCCACACACAATGGTCTGAGATGTCAGACTGTTTTCACTCTGTGATCTGATCCTGAGGACATGGGAGTTTGGCTTCTTTATGGACTTCCCCCAGTTTTGACTGTGCCGCCGGTTACTTAAATTAGTCGCTCTTTTCATCATTTTCTTGCAATGATGAGTGCGTTTGGAGCGAACGGCTTCTAGTGCAGCACATTACTGATCACTCACTCGCTGAAGTATACGCTCGATAAATGCTGCTTTTTCCTCAGACGAGAGGAAACTCTGTAGATTTGTTGCCAACACAGTTAACACGTTTATTTGATGGTGTTTGAATCGGGACGTCAGGCCGAGTGTGTCTTTTACTTTAGGAGGCATTTAAAATGATGTTTTTGTTCATATTTGATTTATTGCACCAGAACAGTTTCTCATCCATGTTGTCACACCCCTAAATGTGACTGAATCCTGAACACTGGGTCTTATAAAAATATCATGCCAAGAACTCGGCATGGGAAGATGGCACTTTTCTGTGACCGATACCGATATTATTGACCGTTTGAACAAACGACACATCAGTGCCGAGTCATTTCAAAGACATAATACACCAGCTGTGTAACGAATATTGTTCTCCCAAAGATAGAAGAAATAATCAGCCCTAACCCGACTCAGCTAAAATGCCTTTTCTGACTTTTAGTGCTATTGCTGTTTTTTAAAAAAGAAATAAAAGCCTACTTTTCTCACCCTCCGTCCTCCTTCCACTCCTGTCGTCCCTCTCTGACACAGTGTTGTATCGATAACTATGAAGAGATGGTGAAGATCCTGCTCGACCGAGGAGCCGGCGTGAACGCTCAAGACAACGAGCTGTGGACGCCGCTGCACGCCGCCGCCACCTGTGGCCACGCAGGACTGGTCAAGATACTCGTCGCGCAGTAAGTCACGCACATACACTTCACCACAGACTTCGCCTGTCCTTGTCTGAAAGAAGAAAAAAAAAAAGAAGAAGAAGAAGAGCTGCTCCGCAGACATCGTAAGAGGCTCTTTTCATTTTTATGAGATGTAGCATCAGGCTAATTAGACCTCTGGGAAAATGAGCGATGGTTGGTACCTCGCGCAGCAAAGGCCACATATTTAATGAGGGATAGAAAGTAAATTAATAACAAGATGCACTGGGATCAGTTTGATTCAGCTCTGCAGGTCATTGAGGTTTTACAAGTATTGATCAGCTGGACTTAATATCAGTTAATGGATGTCATTAGAAGACGCAGCGGAAAGCACTTAGGAAAATACCACGGTTTACAGCTCACAGCTACTCTTATTCAGGAAGAAGTTCCACCACTGTGGGAACTATACTGAACTGTTTATCTTTCATATATGTGTTGTTTTCTTAATGGATTTCTGGATATAAGAAGACACAAAACAACTAAAATACTAAAAGCAGAAGTAAGAAATAACTTCTTTCCTTCCTTTCTTTCCATATTGAGGCTGGAAGCTGACAGATATATGAAGAGTCACTCATGAACACTTCAAGCTGATGTTTTATTCATTGAACTGTTACATTGTTATTCACAACCTCGGTCTCTCATGTCGTCAAATTCAAATCCTTCATTTTCCACAGCAGATTTAGAAAAAAACACAAAACTACAACATGATAGGAAATAATAATGTGGAAAAACCTTCACGTATGTAATGAATATAGAATTATGAGCTGACATATTGTTGACATACATGTGTATTTTATTAGAATTTCATCAGATGTACTGATATTACAACAACACACACACACACACACACGAGACCGATGCAGACAAATGTAAATGGTGCATGTTGGTGAATCTGCCCTAACATGCAGAGCACTAAACACACAGCATATACACAGACACAGTGCTGCCATCTGTTGGCGTGCAGATACTGTCAAATTATATCTGGACTCATTACCCTGAGGGAAATGATGACTGATGATTAAATAAAATAAGATAAATAATAATAAACACAGAGTAATGCTGATGAACTTGTTATGGACTAAAGGAATTGGATCACGAGCGTCATTAATTAGTGCCGAGTCATTCAAATCAGTCTGAAGAGCTACTTCACCGATCAGCAGGGGAACAATTTAAACGCATTTATCCTGTTTCTGCTGTTATTGATGAAAATTCGACTCTTTACCTGACAGATGATGCTCCTCATTCAGTATCAAATATTAAATCTACTTGTGGTAATTGATACTCAACAATCATTTACTCCACTTAATTCTATTTATCCACACTCGTCCCACAGTGGTGCAGATCTGCTGGCAGTCAACTCTGACGGGAACATGCCCTATGACCTGTGTGAAGACGACCCAACGCTGGACATTATTGAGACGGCCATGGCCAACAGAGGTACAGTGTAAATGTTTGAAGGCACTGACGTCTACGGGTGGAATCTCATGGTTAAATATTATGCTTTACGGTCTTAAATTTCCTGCTTCCTTCGTTTAAAGTTTAGGAATCAATCTCGTCTTGTTGTGTCGTTCGTTTCAGATCCTTAGAATAAGCATTTTATTTGTGCTCAGAGCAGCTGAATAGCCAGGAGGTTTTGCATTTTCGAAGCTTACGACGCATACAAAGAGCAGCATCTCTTCTGGGATGCAAAGGCCACTATAGTTCTGCAGTCTCACCATTAGATTTCACACTTGGACCTTTAAGTGGATGATTCTCTTCAGCATGTGAGGAAATCCAAAGCTAGACACGAGGGCTGCTAATATTAGACGTGATGATTAGAGTGCTTTTGAACGACGATCCCACGTCGATCTTTGACACCTCACGCACTTTCCTCTCTGTGTAAAACACAATATAAAGTCTCCAGCCGTGTGTTTGAAGATTGCAGAGAATAAAAACGGAAGTGCAGATGTGACCTCAGAAAGCACTTAGTGTCCCGCACTCTCACAGGTTTTCTGTCTCTGAGAGATTCACAGCACTCTTTCACTCAATGGGAAACAGATTGTGCGGTTGTGTACTGTTTATATTCCTGCTGTGTCGCTGTAAACAGCCGCAGTCAGCAGAGTTTGTCAGTGTGACGTGGCTGACACCAGCTCTGACATTACACGTACACGACCGTTCAGAAGTTTGGGGTCACTTAGAAATGTCCTTCTTTTTTTAAAGGAAAAACACTTTATTTTCAATGAATACAACATTAAATGAATCAGAAATACACTCAATACATTGTTAATGTGGTAAACGACTATTCTAGCTGCAAATGTCTGGTTTTTAATGGAATATGTACATAGGTGTATAGAGGCCCATTTCCAGTGTTCTAATGGTACATTGTGTTTGCTAATCACATTAGAAGGCTATTGGATGATTAGAAAACCCTTGAAAACTGGTTCTTTCTATTCATTTCGCAACTCTTCTGATGAATAAAAGTGTGACTTTTAATGGAAAACACAAACAAATTATATAGGTGACCCCAAACTTTTGGACAATAGTGTATATATGGAATGCTTGTGTCTCTTTTTGATTACAACAAAGCAACAGTAGCGGTGGATCGAAAATATGGATTTGGTGATATATCGTCGTCCTTCCGTGTGCAATACGCTAATGGATACGCCATTGCAAATATCAATATTTTCATTAAAGAATTATGGTGCTCTAAAGTAAACAGTCCCTGCCAGTTTCACTTGCCAGGCGTCGCTACTTGATGTTGCTCAAATAAATGACCATGGACCATGTATCATATTGTATTGTGAGGAACCCTGTGATTCCCACCCATTGTCAACAGTTCACATCTTCAGACATTTGTGGGTCTGTGCAGTAGCTTTGTGTTTTGAGAAATGCTAATTTACCGAGTTGGCTGAGGGAGTAATTCAGCATTTTGGAACATGATGCATATGATATATTTCCCTTTCTTGCAGATAGAAGGATAAAACGATTAAAGCTGCATTTTTAGTCATAGTCCTTTTTGTTAGCAGCCGTCTCACTTAATTAGCGCAGTTTCGCCGTGCAGTGCGACACATATTCAGCATTGTGTGAACTAATTGGACAATTATTGAATGTAACAGACATTTGTTAACATTTAAACTACACTTTACAGCTTTTACACTTGTGCCTGAATGTCATGGAAAGTTAGAACAGAACTTAGCTCCAGAGCTCCCAGCCTTCTTCTGAGGGAAGTCCCTTATTCCCTCATCAGTGTTTACATGGAGGAGAAGGTTGATATATACTGGATTTTCTTTCTTTTATTTGAACCAATGTGTCCTTCAATATTACAATAAATCCCAAATGCCTCAGTCGAGCTGCTCTGTGCTAAACAGCAGAAGCTTGTGTAGCAGAAAGCATCCTATTTCCCAGGGATAGTTGAAAGTCAGGACATCGCTGTTATATAATGTAAACAAGCACGGCGTTGATGATTTTTGATTGATTTACTGCTGCAAATGGGACACATATTGTGTGAGCCGCTTCCTGGACGTGAGGCAATATTGGTAACACACAGAGACAGAGCGTAGAAAACGAGGTCCTCGGCTCACAGTCGGCTCTCTGACGCTGCAGGATGCAGATAGCGGTACAGCAGGTAAGAAGAAAGATTATTAAGCTGATCAAAGCGAGAGCGGCGCCGCTAATTGCTCCTGTAATGGTCCCAGTTCTGTACGGCTGGATAAGATTGTTCTCTCTCCAAACAATGGACACTTGGTTTTCTCCCTCTCTCTTTTTCACACAGCACTTGATAAGAAGCGTGTCACTGATCTGATTCTCCATTGATCCTTCACTGTATGTGAGGGGAAAATGTACCTGGTGTGTTTATTAAGTTTATGGAGAAGGGTCGAGTTCACTGCTGAAATGACTGACATTGTTTTATAGGGAAATGATTCTAGTTTTCGTAAAAACAATGAAATACTTTTCATCTGCACATTTGCAGGCAAGCTTTGAACATTTGTCGGGAACTCTGTTGGATGTTTTGCTCCGTGTTTTATTTTCCCCGTCTGTGTTTTTATGATCGCTAATCTGATATTTCCGTACGTTTGCTGAACAGTGCAGTCCATTACTGCTGAGTCGAGTTTCCGCATCGGAGTGTGACAGTCACAGTTTTGAATTCTGCCTCGTAGCAGGACAATTATATTAGAGGACAAACTTGAGAGAGGATCAGAATCTGAAGCGCTTCAGAGTCACCTGATCCTCAACAACAACAACTGAAGTAAAAGTAAATGACAGTAAATGTGTTTCTTACAAATGTTATGTTGTCTTAATCTCCCATGTGCCTCAGATTATAAACTGTCCCCATCTAGAAGTTAACTTCCTGTGTGTGTGTGTGATTGCCAGGTATCACACAGGAGATGATCAATGAGACGCGAGCGTCGACAGAGAGGAGGATGCTGGAGGACATTCAGGAACTGATGAGACTCGGAGAAGAGGTCAACCAGCAGGACTCTCAGGGAGCCACGCTGGTAGGAGACTCTTCTGTCTGATGAAGAATAAGTGACATCAGGGAATTCTGCATTTTAACACATTTCATTTCGCCAGATTTCTTGACTCGGGGTCGACCGGTGAACTGTTCTTTCCCTGCCATGTTTTGTGGTTGCTGTGTTGAGGAGTTGTCAGCCCCCGCTGGCATCGTAAAAATTTGTAGCAATTCTTGATTTTCAATCAAACGCCACTGACGGCAAAGTTGCGACTAGATAATCCCGTAGTGTGAGGTAGATTTACGAGCGAGTAAGCTGTTAGAGATGTGATTTACGTCCGGTGATCAGGCTTCACAGCTCTGCGCTGAGTGCAGTGAAAAGGTGTGTAAATATTCATAGAATTAAGAGTCCCCCTCCGTTTAAAGATTATGTGCTGTGCATCACTGACTCTTGAGGCTGTAAAAACCCTTAAAGCTTAGTAGGCGTTTACAGATGTAGCATAAAAATGTGAAGGCAAAAATGCTTCACTGATATTAAACTGATCTGATTACACCTGTTTTAGGGCTGCATGTAATAATAATACATATTTGGAAGTGATACAAATCATAAAAGCTAAATGTCATCATGGATTTTACGCTAAATCAGATTAGGAAAATAATTGAAGTGCCAAAATAAAGCCTTAACTTTAAGTTTTTTCTCGTAATGGGAACAAAATCATGCGCTGTTGAAGAAGACTTTAAACTAGCAATTTAGACCATTAACTCCTAAGTAAAATGTTTACCAATGTCATAAATCAAGTTACCCAGGATTTCCACTGGACGCGGAACAGCCGCGGAACGGCAGCGGCGCGGTTCTGCTTCATCCTCTGCCCGGCGTCAATCCCCACCGGGCGCGTTACGGCAGCGGCGCGGAGCCTTGGGAGCCGGCCGGTATTCACGGAAGATCGCGCGATAATCTTGAACGGACGCGAGTTCGCAAGATCCAGTGATAGACTGTGTATAAAGTAAACAACAACACAGCTTCTTTTCATTCTCTGACGTGGAAGAACTGTTGATCTGGTGTCATTAATGATTTTGTGTTTCTCCACTTCAACAATCAGTCTCTCGTCGTACATTATGACTCTCCGAGACGCTCTGATTAATTGACTGTTTACCTGGTAGCACCGGTCACGACGTAATGTTGATGTGAAGTTGTGACAGGTTATATGACCTGCGTATTGTGTTTTATTTTGAAAGGGGGGCGGAAATGTTTTACTTTGATTCTGTGTCGGACTTCCTGTCTTGTGCGATCTGCTTTGTTGAAATTTACAAGGTTCAGCAGCGGCAACGGAAAAAATAGAACTGATTCCTATCGATAGCGCTGCGGCGCGGCGAGCCGCTTCTGGGCCGCTGCTGAGACACGATTTGCAACGGCGACCGCGCCGCTGCCGTTCCGCGGCCGTTCCGCGTCCAGTGGAAATCCAGGGTTAGAAAGAGGCACATTTTAAAAATTTTTGCAACTAGTAGAGTCGCCCCCTGGTGGCTTTTCAACAATATTTATTTCCTGGTTTCTATTTTTAATACATAGTCTATGGCAGGCATGTCCAATGGATGGGTTCTGTTTGGTTCAAATAGATTCAATATTAAAACTTGTTTTGTTTCCAGATACAGATTGGTGATGCATTCAGCGACGCTCACAACAACAAAAAACATTGTTCTATCAGTGTATGGTTTCACATGGTTCTAAATGTCAACATTATTATGTATCCGGGATTTAGCTTCAGATCTCAGGGTGAAACACAGGAAAACAGTTACGGGACAATTACACGGTAGTTGCCCAAAAATAACCGTGTTAAGCTGCAAAGTCTAATCAGATTGGGTGATTGAGCTGCTTGTCCCCGTACTTTATGCTTCCTGATAATCTTCATTCGAGCATGCAGAAACAAACTAGAGCGTGTCTTATTAAAATCGGCAACAAAGACCGGAGGATGAGACCTGGGACTGGTTCGGACTTTTTAGTCTCGATTCACCTAGAAAAACAGCAGTGAGAGGTATTGTTATTGCTTGTTTCTCTTCAAGGTTTTTAACCTCGTCCTGCAGCACTGGATCTCTGTTTTTTTTCCCCTCAGTAGCTTGAAGTCAAGAGAGGATTAAAAAAAGAAAAAAAAACAGAAGCTGGAAACCCTGCACATTGCTCAAATTCCTAAGAATCTCTGATAAACATCCCCTCATACACATGCTTCAGAGATCAGGAAGCCAGGGACATAACTGATGTGCTGAGACGCCTAAATTTAAATGTGCTGGATGTTTTTGCTGTCAAAAAATTCCAAATGAATGGATTTGTCTCGACCCGCAGCTCATGTAGCATTAGGCTCTTGTTTCTGCTTTGCAAGAGACCAGTCGAGACACTAATTAGCGTATTATATTGCGTCTTTCTATACTCATAATCAGTGGCTGCATTTCATCCAGTGAGTCACTGCAGTATAATGTAGCAGCATGTGTCTGAAACCTCTGCAATGCACAAGGCTGTGATTTTCTTCCACCACCAGGTACAGAACATGTGTGTACTGTAACACAGGAAGCAGTATCACAGGAACATCCCAGTGTGGAACACGTGGAGCGATAAAGGAACAGATCACGCCGTGTTCTCGTTCAGAGATGAACAACGCGAGTTGTTCAATGTTAGACCAAAATGTTTTTTTTCTGTTCACACTCACCACAGTTTGAGTGGCGTCAAAAGCAAAGAGCCGCTGCACAAGAGGATGGACTGGCTTTATGACAATCTCAGATTAGTGCGGTTGCCAGCTTTGCTGTGTCTACGTTGTTACAGATCGACTGATGTTTTGTCAAATATCTGCAAACCTCTTAAGGAATCATTTGAATGAATTTTTTGAAATTCAGGAAATTATCCATTTGCCCTGATGCACTTTGACAGTGAGCTGACTTTCTTCTCAAAAACAAAAAGTATCTCGGAATGACTTAAAGTTCACCATCATAATAGTCGGCATCGCCCTGAACAAGGATGCTTCGAATATATTTGCAAACCTCTTAAGGCACATTTGCGTTGTGCCTAATGAGGTTGAACATTGTTTGTATTATTTTAGCCTTTATGTTCCTTATCATGCTTTACCACAACTGAAAAAATCTATAGGAATACATACTTCCAACGGGCACTGCACTAGTATTTCAAAAACACAAAAAATGTCATTATGACTTGAGATTTAAAGCCTCTGTAGTTCCCCCCCCACCCCCCCCACCCCCCGAAATGTTTCCTTTTTGTAAAATAGATTCATGATCCACCAGTTCTATTTAAACTTAACTTGGCAGGTGAATTGATTTCATTACATTTTGGGAAGGAAAAATGTTTTCCTATTTTTTAGGAAAGATAGTATTTTTAATCATTTTATTGAGTTTTTCATTGCAAAGCACAATCCAGTCCATGAAAATATTCTTGTTGCAAATTACCGTCTGAGAATTCAGTTACTGATATCTTGGGGAAACTAGAGTAGCTCCTCTCAAATAAAACTGGTTGAGTTGTGGTTTAAGAGTTCCTTTAGTGCACGATATGAATTCAAAATGTTTGCAGGGATTCGCTTTTGTCTTAGCTCCTGGTGTAATTGGATATTTTCCTGCAGAGAGAGAGAGGCCTCTCTCAGACCTGCAGGATCCATTTTACCTGCTTGTGTAAGATTGAGCACCCAATCAACCGTGAAGTGAAGGCAGAGTCTTTTTGAAATGTTGTGACAGAATATTAGCATCTGAAGGTGCTCACTGACAGACAAACTTGAACATAATTGAACAACTGGAGTCAAGTGACTTCTTCGTTTTGACTGAGTAAAGAGTGAATCCCATCAACACTGTTTCTTCCTCCGTCCTTGGATGTAGCTCCACGTCGCAGCAGCAAACGGCTACGTGCAGGCCTCGGAGCTGCTGCTGGAGGGGGGAGGACGCATGGACCTGAGAGACTCGGATGGATGGCAGCCTCTTCACGCCGCAGCGTGCTGGGGTCAGGTAAGGTAAACACAGCAGGAAGCAGGAAACACACGCACAAGTTGATTAAAAAAAGCACTGATGTGATTCTGTGATGTCGTGGTTTCAGATGCATGTGGCTGAGCTGCTGGTGTCTCACGGAGCCAGTCTCAACGCCAAGACCTTCCTGGAGGAGACGCCAATCGGTACATTTACACCTCACTCTCTCTCACCTGGTGGGAGGTTATGAAAACAGCAGGAGCTCACTTTAAACTTATTTAGTCACCATTTTCATCAAGGGTTATTTCCGCCGAGTGCTGATTTACAAAATTACACCTCATCAATGCCAGATGTTACATTTTTCTTTAGTACATTTTAAAAATGTTCAAAAGTACACAACCGTTCAACAGTTTGGGGTCACTTAGAAATGTCCCACTTTTTTTTTCAATGAATATAACATTAAATGAATCAGAAATACACTCTATACATTGTTAATGTGGTAAACGACTATTCTAGCTGCAAATGTCTGGTTTTTAATGGAATATGTACATAGGTGTATAGAGGCCCATTTCCAGCAACCATCTCTCCAGGTTCTAATAAAAACCCTTGTGCAATTAAGTTTAGCACATATGAAAACAGATTTGCTGATTCTTTGACGATAGCAGAATTGTTATTTTGAGTAAAAATCATTATTTATCTTGTCAATCTTGTCAAACAGAATTGTATCAAACAACCACTATTAGAGACAAAAAGGCCTCACTAAGAACAACAATTCCCCTCGACAATCACTGTCCTACTGTCACTTTTTCCAGACCTGTGTGAGGATGAGGAGTTCAGAGCCATCCTGCTGGACCTCAAACACAAACATGACATCATCATGAAGTCGCAGCTGAAACACAAGACCTCGCTGTGCAGGCGGACGTCCAGCGCAGGCAGCCGTGGGTGAGTGCTGACATCTGCTGGTGTTGTAAGAAAGCACCTGGAAAATACAGAGCCCTGATCCATGGAATTAAAAAGACTTACAATAGAGTATTATTGTATTTGAATAAAAGCTTTGAAGAATTACTGACTGAAATGTTTATTTTAGTAGTCGCTTTACGTCCCCGTTGCTCTGTGTCGACAGAAAAGTGGTGCGACGGGCGAGTCTGTCGGACAGACACAACTTATGTCGCAAGGAGTACGAGACGGAGGCCATCGTCTGGAGGGGAGGACGAGAGGAGCAGGACGAGAAGGAGAAGGAGTCTGAGCAGGAGAACAATCAAGTAGTTCATGTAAGTCATCAGAATATTTTACTGTATTTATTCTTCTCGTTTGACTTCTTTTAGATTTACATAGCTCTAGGTGCGTTAACATCTCTTGCTCTAATCATCTACCTCTACTGTACTTATAGCACTATTTAACACCAATATTCAGATTGCAGAAAGTTGATATACAGTACTGTTCAAAGGTCTCAGGGCGCTACCTGCTTCTGTCAAATTCTGTGATTGGCATTTGGATTGGAAAAATGTGACTGAAAGTTGGTCTTATATATTTGGGTTTAACGCATGTCTTGTGTCTTGAATAAACCTGGTATAACAGACCTTTTTCCACATTAGATAATAATGTTTTGACATAAAATAGAGGGACAGACACAGGTTTAACCAGATACATTATTAGGGTTGCAGTTTTAATTAGAGAATCAGGTGTCGTGCTATTGTTCAATTTGTTAGTTTAAAGTAACACAGTGAAGGATGCATGTTCTCCCCATGTGTGTGAGGGTTTTCTCCGGGTTCTCCAGCTTCCTCCCACAGTCCAGTCAAAAACATGCAGTTTTGGGGGATTAGTTGTGACTCATGTGGAGGATAAAGCGGTAGAAGATGGATGGACAGTGTAGGATTTGCTCTTGGGTTCCCCCCCACAGTTGGTAAACAGTATTAGTGAACTCTGAAACTGAAATTCGAAAGTACAAACAGCCGCTTCGTCTTTCCTCACCGTCTTTTTCCCTTGTTACAGAGAGCGTGGAGTCACGTGACTACACACGCTGTACACAGCCGAGTGTCTTAAAGGGACATGAACACACGGTAGCCTGCCTACATACACACACGGCCAAAAACGACTTTTATTTAAAAAAAAATTAATTATCGAATATATCGACATGGACAAAATGACGTCGATTATCGTCGTAAATTTCGATAACTATACATTTTCGATATATCGCCCAGCCCTACCCTCATGTATTTAATTGTCTAATGGAATTAAAGCTGTCACTTTTCATGTCCTGCAGGTTAAGCCAATTGTGGCTGTGGAGCTGCCAGACAAGCCCAAGCTGCCGACCATCCTCAAAGACGGCAGCAGCAAACACAACGGCCTCATCTCCACCACGACGTCCGTACCACCCCAGACGCCCTCCAATGGCAACACGCCATTGTCTTCCGACAAAGGCGGAAGCGTCGTCTCCACGCAGCCGAGCCACGAGGACGCCTGGCCGAGGGAGCGAGCGCAGACTCTGTCGGAGCTGAAGAAACAGAGGGCCGCCGCCAAGCTGTTGAGCCACCCGTTGTTTAACGGTCACCTAGGCAACGGCTCCACGGACTCCTTTGCCGATGCCAAAATCAACACCGAGGACCCTCGCATGCCACTGGTCTCGTCCAATGGCAGCGCTGTTTACTACACGCCAGCCAGCGGCGACCCGCCCCTCCTGAAACTGAAACAGCCAATGGAGGAGGAGCAGCCGAAGACGCGGGCCTGCTGCTGTGTGTCGTAGCGATGTGGTCACGCGATGGGTTCGCACAAAGAAGAAGAAGAAGGAGAAGAATGTGCTGTAGGACAGAGGAAAGAAAGAGGGAGTGTTCTTGTCTTTGAGCTGTTCCTCCACCTCTTTCACACTTTGTTCAGAGAAGATGAACAGCCTGAAGGAAGTCTGCAGACTTTTCCTCGTTGTCGAGTAAAGGAGGCGTTCTCAAATGTAGCAGAGAAGAGAAAAGGGTCTTTTCCTTCAGGGGACGCTTGGATTTTAATGTCTTTTCATACAAGTCCCGGCAACAGCTGTTTGTCTGTCCCTGCAAGACAGTTTTTAAAAAAGCTTTTCACTTGGAAAAGATTTGAAATCATGAGAGAGTGTCTCGAGGTACTGCATGTTCTGCCCTCAGATGAAGATGGAGATTTTTCGTAGCCTACAAGTGGATGATGATCTTGTATTTAATTCCTCCGTCACATCACGATGCTCTGCTTCTCGGGCCATTATTCTCGTCACGTTCATTATGTGGAAGAAGAAGAAGAAGATGACCGAGCCAGAGCTGTGCAGATTTAGTGTTGTTACAACGTAAGACGAAGCCAAACGTAGCACAGAGAGAGACCTCTACTCCAGTCTCCTTCATGTTAAAATGCTGCCTGCATAGATAAAGGGAAGGAATGCCATGAAACAGTGTTAACATATTCAGGCTGTGTGTATTTTTGTTTTAATCATGAGAGATAAAAGAGTATAGTACTGCACTTGTGTTTAAAACTCACTATATTCTGTCATCTACACGTCACCTCGCCCTCCTCCTCATATCCTCAAAGCCTAAACTGACAGTTTTATACAGAATCCACTTTGTGTGTGGTTGAAAATTACTGTATGTTTTTTTTTATTATTATTTATGAAATAATGTGTAAAAGGAAAACAAAACATTATGGTTCTAATAACATGAGTGTATTTATTATTTGGATGGTGTGAATGCAGCGTATGATGAGCTATGGAATCTTCCGGCAAAAGCACCTTCAGACGTGGAGAATTCAAACACATGAAGTCAAGTAAAGGGTTGTTGTACATTGTTCATAATTGTTTCACTGTTATTTGTTTTGTGTTATGGTTGTTTCCCCCCCCCTTGTGGCCATTGTGTGGCTCTACACTCCCTCAGTCACTGTATTTGTCTCATTAACAGACGATGTAAATGTTTGGTAACTAATTACTGTAACAAGTATAGTATGAAGTTTCTGATACACACACGGACTCGGTTGTGTTATTTTTGGATTAGTCCACTGTGTTATGCCAGGTGTCCTTTCATATATCACGCTCTCAAACACAAACTATATAAATCAGTAAAAATAATCAGCCAAATAATTTGTTTTTTTCCACCAATAATCTGGATTTGACAAAGACATTGTTATATTGACATTGTTATATATGTATGTTTTTATAGATATATGCATATATATATGATATATGTATATGTATATATATATATATAAATATATGTGTGTGTATATATATATATATATATATATATATAATTATATGTGTGTATATATATATATATATATATATAATTATATGTGTGTATATATATGTATATATATATATATATATATAATTATATGTGTGTATATATATATATATAAATATGTGTGTATATATATATATATATATATAAAAATATATATATATATATATATATATAAAAATATATATATATATATATATATATAAAAATATATATATATATATATATATAAAAATATATATATATATATAAATATATGGCTCTGTGTGTCTATAAATGAGTTGGCCCAGATGTCCCTGTCTTTGTGCTAAGCTAACAGGCTACTGGCTCCAAACAAATCAAACAGTCTCCTGATCAAACCTGACAAAGACAGTGAATAAGCAGCAAACAAGTATGATTGCTCTAACCTCTGATCTTCCAGTGAGTGCCAAAGAGTCTTCAATGATTTTAAAAGTTGAAATCGTTGCAGTAGCGCTGTCATGGTGGTGTGATCACCCAGAATTCCTCTCATCACCCCGTAACATCTGCTGTGCAGTGTCAAATATTTATACACATTAGTTTGTGAATAAGTTTGTGTGTGTATTTGTGTCGGTTTCCATGATGTCCTGCATTTACATGTCGGTGTTTAGATACAGTTACTGGTATTTGATAAAACAGTATTAACACACGTGGTTTTTCCAGGACAAATTTGTGTTTGACCTCAGCTCAATTTTTAAAGAAGTACCGTTTACGTCAGACTGTGCTACTTCCCCTTCGGTTTTTTTTTTGTTCCCTGTAGTGAGTGTTTCTTCCTGTGCACTGACATCATCGTGTTTTTGTCGTGAGTTCGCAGAAAGTCTCTGAAGTCACGCCGGCTCACATCTGCTCCAGTTGCTAAATTTAAACTCTGACATCTGCCTCCTGGAGAAATTCAGTCAAACTGAAGAATTTCTTTTGAAGTCCAGCCTGGTCAGTTTGAGTCAGAAAGGGACCGTCGCCTGTTTTAAAAAAAGTAAACCTGTGTCGTCATGGTGTAAAGATCAAAGGCTTGTGTTTGACTGTGAGCCTCACTGTCGATAAATAATAAGAATATAATGGAGAAAAACAACTACTGATTTTGTAATTACTGGAATATATTGATGGTTGCATTAACATATTTTGAATAAATTGTATATTTTGAGAATTTTACACAGACTCTTTTGAATTTGTAACATCTCTTTGTTCTGTCCAAAGGTAAATGGTCTGTATTTAGCACTTTTCTAATCATGATGACCACTCAAAACTGCACAACACTACAGTTTTACCATTCACCCGTTCACACCAATGTAGCATTATTTTCTCATCTTTCAGACCTTCAGGGCCACAATTTAAATGGCCTACTTCCTGTTGGGTCAAGTTTGTGTCCGGAGATGTGTTTGGAGTCATAATAGTGACGAAATAGTGTGGCATGACATTGAGGTCGACGAAATAGTATAGTATGATGTTTTGGTAAAATTTTGGACCAAAATTTATTTTTCTAAAAAATGGTCAGATTTTGGACGAAATAGTGTAGTATGACATTGAGGTCGACGACATAGTATAGTAGGATGTTTTGGTCACATTTTGGGCTAAAAAAAAAATTCAAAGACATTTTTAGATTTTGGACGACATAGTATAGTATGTCGTTTTTGTCAAATTTTGGACCGAATTCATTTTTTGCAAAAAAAATTGTCAGATTTTGGACGAAATAGTGTAGAATGACATTGAGGTCGACGACATAGTATAGTATGACGTTTTGGTTACATTTTGGGCTTAAAAAAAAATTCAAAATGTTTTTCCGACTTTGGACGACATAGTATAGTATGTCGTTTTGTAAAATTTTGGACCAAATTCATTTTTTTCAAAAAAATTGTCAGATTTTAGACGAAATAGTGTAGTATGACATTGAGGTCGACGACATAGTATAGTATGATGTTTTGGTCACATTTTGGGCTAAAAAAAGAAATTCAAAGAAATGATTAGATTTTGGACGACATAGTATAGTATGTCGTTTTTGTCAAATTTTGGACCAAATTCATTTTTTTCAAAAAAATGGTCAGATTTTGGATGAAATAGTGTAGTATGACATTGAGGTCGACGACATAGTATAGTATGACGTTTTGGTCACATTTTGGGCTAAAAAAAAGTTTCAAAATGTTTTTCCGATTTTGGACGACATAGTATAGTATGTCGTTTTTGTCAAATTTTGGACCAAATTCTTTTTAAAAAAAAAATTTGTCCGATTTTGGACGAAATAGTGTAGTATGACATTGAGGTCGACGACATAGTATAGTATGTCCTTTTGGTCAAATTTTGGACCAAAATATTTGTTTCTAAAAAATGGTCAGATTTTGGATGAAATAGTGTAGTATGACATTGAGGTCGAAGACATAGTATAGTATGATGTTTTGGTCACATTTTGGGCTTAAAAAAAAATTCAAAATGTTTTTCCGACTTTGGACGACATAGTATAGTATGTCGTTTTGTAAAATTTTGGACCAAATTCATTTTTTTCAAAAAAATTGTCAGATTTTGGACGAAATAGTGTAGTATGACATTGAGGTCGACGACAGAGTATAGTATGATGTTTTGGTCACATTTTTGGCTAAAAAAAAAATTCAAAGAAATTTTTAGATTTTGGAAGACATAGTATAGTATGTCGTTTTTGTCAAATTTTGGACCAAAATATTTGTTTCTAAAAAGTGGTCAGATTTTGGATGAAATAGTGTAGTATGACATTGAGGTCGACGACATAGTATAGAATGATTTTTTGGTCACATTTTGGGCTAAAAAAAAAATTCAAAGAAATTTTTAGATTTTGGACGACATAGTATAGCATGTCGTTTTTGACAATTTTGGACCAAATTCTTTTTTTTCAAAAGAATTGTCAGATTTTGGGCGAAATAGTGTGGTATGAAATTGAGGTCAACGACATAGTATAGTAGGATGTATTGGTCACATTTTGGGCAAAAAAGAAAAGTTCATAAAAAAAAATCAGATTTTGGACCAAAATATTTGTTTCTAAAAAGTGGTCAGATTTTGGATGAAATAGTGTAGTATGACATTGAGGTCGACGACATAGTATAGTATGATGTTTTGGTCACATTTTGGGCTAAAAAAAAGTTTCAAAATGTTTTTTGACTTTGGACGACATAGTATAGTATGATGTTTTGGTCACATTTTGGGCAAAAAAAAAAATTCAAAGACATTTTTAGATTTTGGACGACATAGTATAGTATGTCGTTTTTGTCAAATTTTGGACCAAATTCATTTTTTTCAAAAAAATGGTCAGATTTTGGATGAAATAGTGTAGTATGACATTGAGGTCGACGACATAGTATAGTATGACGTTTTGGTCACATTTTGGGCTAAAAAAAAGTTTCAAAATGTTTTTCCGATTTTGGACGACATAGTATAGTATGTCGTTTTTGTCAAATTTTGGACCAAATTCTTTTTTTTAAAAAAATTTGTCCGATTTTGGACGAAATAGTGTAGTATGACATTGAGGTCGACGACATAGTATAGTATGTCCTTTTGGTCAAATTTTGGACCAAAATATTTGTTTCTAAAAAATGGTCAGATTTTGGATGAAATAGTGTAGTATGACATTGAGGTCGAAGACATAGTATAGTATGATGTTTTGGTCACATTTTGGGCTTAAAAAAAAATTCAAAATGTTTTTCCGACTTTGGACGACATAGTATAGTATGTCGTTTTGTAAAATTTTGGACCAAATTCATTTTTTTCAAAAAAATTGTCAGATTTTGGACGAAATAGTGTAGTATGACATTGAGGTCGACGACATAGTATAGTATGATGTTTTGGTCACATTTTGGGCTAAAAAAAAGTTTCAAAATGTTTTTTGACTTTGGACGACATAGTATAGTATGATGTTTTTGTCAAATTTTGGACCAAATTCATTTTTTTCAAAAAAATTGTCAGATTTTGGACGAAATAGTGTAGTATGACATTGAGGTCGACGACATAGTATAGTATGACGTTTTGGTCACATTTTGGACCAAATTCATTTTTTTCAAAAAAATTGTCAGATTTTGGACGAAATAGTGTAGTATGACATTGAGGTCGACGACATAGTATAGTATGACGTTTTGGTCACATTTTAGGCTAAAAAAAAGTTTCAAAATGTTTTTCCGACTTTGGACGACATAGTATAGTATGTCGTCTTGTAAAATTTTGGACCAAATTCATTTTTTTCAAAAAAATTGTAATATTTTGGACGAAATAGTGTAGTATGACATTGAGGTCGAAGACATAGTATAGTATGATGTTTTGGTCACATTTTTGGCTAAAAAAAAAATTCAAATTTTTTTTTAGATTTTGGACGACATAGTATAGTCTGTCGTTTTTGACAAATTTTGGACCAAAATATTTGTTTCTAAAAAATGGTCAGATTTTGGATGAAATAGTGTAGTATGACATTGAGGTCGACGACATAGTATAGTATGACGTTTTGGTCACATTTTAGGCTAAAAAAAAGTTTCAAAATGTTTTTCCGACTTTGGACGACATAGTATAGTATGTCGTTTTGTAAAATTTTGGACCAAATTCATTTTTTTCAAAAAAATTGTCATATTTTGGACGAAATAGTGTAGTATGACATTGAGGTCGAAGACATAGTATAGTATGATGTTTTGGTCACATTTTTGGCTAAAAAAAAAATTCAAATTTTTTTTTAGATTTTGGACGACATAGTATAGTATGTCGTTTTTGACAAATTTTGGACCAAAATATTTGTTTCTAAAAAATGGTCAGATTTTGGATGAAATAGTGTAGTATGACATTGAGGTCGACGACATAGTATAGTATGACGTTTTGGTCACATTTTGGACTAAAAAAAAGTTTCAAAATGTTTTTCCGACTTTGGACGACATAGTTTAGTATGTCGTTTTGTAAAATTTTGGACCAAATTCATTTTTTTCAAAAAAATGGTCACATTTTGGACGAAATAGTGTAGTATGACATTGAGGTCGAAGACATAGTATAGTATGATGTTTTGGTCACATTTTGGGCTTAAAAAAGAAATTCAATGTTTTTCCGACTTTGGACGACATAGTACAGTATGTCGCTTTGTAAAATTTTGGACCAAATTCATTTTTTTCAAAAAAAATTGTCAGATTTTGGACGAAATAGTGTAGTATGACATTGAGGTCGAAGACATAGTATAGTATGATGTTTTGGTCACATTTTTGGCTAAAAAAAAAATTCAAAGAAATTTTTAGATTTTGGAAGACATAGTATAGTATGTCGTTTTTGACAAATTTTGGACCAAATTCTTTTTTTTCAAAAAAATTGTCAGATTTTGGACTAAATAGTGTAGTATGACATTGAGGTTGATGACATAGTATAGTATGATGTTCTGTCACATGTTGGGAAAAAAAAAAAAAACATTCCGATTTTGGACGACATAGTATAGTATGTCGTTTTTGTCAAATTTTGGACCAACATTTTTTTTTCAAAAAAATGGTCAGATTTTGGACTGAATAGTGTATTATGACATTGAGGTTGATGACATAGTAAAGTTTGATGTTCTGTCACATTTTGGGATAAAAAAAAAAAACATTCCAATTTTGGACGACATAGTATAGTATGTCGTTTTTGTCAAATTTTGGACCAAATTCTTTTTTTTCAAAAAAATGGTCAGATTTTGGACTAAATAGTGTATTATGACATTGAGGTTGATGACATAGTATAGTATGATGTTCTGTCACATTTTGGGATAAAAAAAAAAACATTCCGATTTTGGACGACATAGTATAGTATGTCGTTTTTGTCAAATTTTGGACCAACATTTTTTGTTTCAAAAAAATGGTCAGATTTTGGACTAAATAGTGTATTATGACATTGAGGTTGATGACATAGTATAGTATGATGTTCTGTCACATTTTGGGATAAAAAACAAAAACATTCCGATTTTGGACGACATAGTATAGTATGTCGTTTTTGTCAAATTTTGGACCAACATTTTTTTTTCAAAAAAATGGTCAGATTTTGGACTAAATAGTGTATTATGACATTGAGGTTGATGACATAGTATAGTATGATGTTGTCACATTTTGGGATAAAAAAAAAAAACATTCCAATTTTGGACGACATTGTATAGTATGTCGTTTTTGTCAAATTTTGGACCAACATTTTTTTTTCAAAAAAATTGTCAGATTTTGGACTGAATAGTGTATTATGACATTGAGGTTGATGACATAGTAAAGTTTGATGTTCTGTCACATTTTGGGATAAAAGAAAAAAACATTCCAATTTTGGACGACATAGTATAGTATGTCGTTTTTGTCAAATTTTGGACCAAATTCTTTTTTTTCCAAAAAATGGTCAGATTTTGGACTTAATAGTGTATTATGACATTGAGGTTGATGACATAGTATAGTATGATGTTCTGTCACATTTTGGGATAAAAAAAAACATTCCGATTTTGGACGACATAGTATAGTATGTCGTTTTTGTCAAATTTTGGACCAACATTTTTTTTTCAAAAAAATGGTCAGATTTTGGACTAAATAGTGTATTATGACATTGAGGTTGATGACATAGTATAGTATGATGTTCTGTCACATTTTGGGATAAAAAACAAAAACATTCCGATTTTGGACGACATAGTATAGTATGTCGTTTTTGTCAAATTTTTGACCAAATTTCTTTTTTTCAAAAAAATGGTCAGATTTTGGACTGAATAGTGTATTATGACATTGAGGTTGATGACATAGTATGGTATGATGTTCTGTCACATTTTGGGATAAAAAAAAAAACATTCCAATTTTGGACGACATAGTATAGTATGTCGTTTTTGTCAAATTTTGGACCAAATTCTTTTTTTTCAAAAAAATGGTCAGATTTTGGACTAAATAGTGTATTATGACATTGAGGTTGATGACATAGTATAGTATGACGTTTTGGTCACATTTTAGGCTAAAAAAAAGTTTCAAAATGTTTTTCCGACTTTGGACGACATAGTATAGTATGTCGTCTTGTAAAATTTTGGACCAAATTCATTTTTTTCAAAAAAATTGTAATATTTTGGACGAAATAGTGTAGTATGACATTGAGGTCGAAGACATAGTATAGTATGATGTTTTGGTCACATTTTTGGCTAAAAAAAAAATTCAAATTTTTTTTTAGATTTTGGACGACATAGTATAGTCTGTCGTTTTTGACAAATTTTGGACCAAAATATTTGTTTCTAAAAAATGGTCAGATTTTGGATGAAATAGTGTAGTATGACATTGAGGTCGACGACATAGTATAGTATGACGTTTTGGTCACATTTTAGGCTAAAAAAAAGTTTCAAAATGTTTTTCCGACTTTGGACGACATAGTATAGTATGTCGTTTTGTAAAATTTTGGACCAAATTCATTTTTTTCAAAAAAATTGTCATATTTTGGACGAAATAGTGTAGTATGACATTGAGGTCGAAGACATAGTATAGTATGATGTTTTGGTCACATTTTTGGCTAAAAAAAAAATTCAAATTTTTTTTTAGATTTTGGACGACATAGTATAGTATGTCGTTTTTGACAAATTTTGGACCAAAATATTTGTTTCTAAAAAATGGTCAGATTTTGGATGAAATAGTGTAGTATGACATTGAGGTCGACGACATAGTATAGTATGACGTTTTGGTCACATTTTGGACTAAAAAAAAGTTTCAAAATGTTTTTCCGACTTTGGACGACATAGTTTAGTATGTCGTTTTGTAAAATTTTGGACCAAATTCATTTTTTTCAAAAAAATGGTCACATTTTGGACGAAATAGTGTAGTATGACATTGAGGTCGAAGACATAGTATAGTATGATGTTTTGGTCACATTTTGGGCTTAAAAAAGAAATTCAATGTTTTTCCGACTTTGGACGACATAGTACAGTATGTCGCTTTGTAAAATTTTGGACCAAATTCATTTTTTTCAAAAAAATTTGTCAGATTTTGGACGAAATAGTGTAGTATGACATTGAGGTCGAAGACATAGTATAGTATGATGTTTTGGTCACATTTTTGGCTAAAAAAAAAATTCAAAGAAATTTTTAGATTTTGGAAGACATAGTATAGTATGTCGTTTTTGACAAATTTTGGACCAAATTCTTTTTTTTCAAAAAAATTGTCAGATTTTGGACTAAATAGTGTAGTATGACATTGAGGTTGATGACATAGTATAGTATGATGTTCTGTCACATGATGGGATAAAAAAAAAAAAACATTCCGATTTTGGACGACATAGTATAGTATGTCGTTTTTGTCAAATTTTGGACCAACATTTTTTTTTCAAAAAAATGGTCAGATTTTGGACTGAATAGTGTATTATGACATTGAGGTTGATGACATAGTAAAGTTTGATGTTCTGTCACATTTTGGGATAAAAAAAAAAAACATTCCAATTTTGGACGACATAGTATAGTATGTCGTTTTTGTCAAATTTTGGACCAAATTCTTTTTTTTCAAAAAAATGGTCAGATTTTGGACTAAATAGTGTATTATGACATTGAGGTTGATGACATAGTATAGTATGATGTTCTGTCACATTTTGGGATAAAAAAAAAACATTCCGATTTTGGACGACATAGTATAGTATGTCGTTTTTGTCAAATTTTGGACCAACATTTTTTGTTTCAAAAAAATGGTCAGATTTTGGACTAAATAGTGTATTATGACATTGAGGTTGATGACATAGTATAGTATGATGTTCTGTCACATTTTGGGATAAAAAACAAAAACATTCCGATTTTGGACGACATAGTATAGTATGTCGTTTTTGTCAAATTTTGGACCAACATTTTTTTTTCAAAAAAATGGTCAGATTTTGGACTAAATAGTGTATTATGACATTGAGGTTGATGACATAGTATAGTATGATGTTGTCACATTTTGGGATAAAAAAAAAAAACATTCCAATTTTGGACGACATTGTATAGTATGTCGTTTTTGTCAAATTTTGGACCAACATTTTTTTTTCAAAAAAATTGTCAGATTTTGGACTGAATAGTGTATTATGACATTGAGGTTGATGACATAGTAAAGTTTGATGTTCTGTCACATTTTGGGATAAAAGAAAAAAACATTCCAATTTTGGACGACATAGTATAGTATGTCGTTTTTGTCAAATTTTGGACCAAATTCTTTTTTTTCCAAAAAATGGTCAGATTTTGGACTTAATAGTGTATTATGACATTGAGGTTGATGACATAGTATAGTATGATGTTCTGTCACATTTTGGGATAAAAAAAAACATTCCGATTTTGGACGACATAGTATAGTATGTCGTTTTTGTCAAATTTTGGACCAACATTTTTTTTTCAAAAAAATGGTCAGATTTTGGACTAAATAGTGTATTATGACATTGAGGTTGATGACATAGTATAGTATGATGTTCTGTCACATTTTGGGATAAAAAACAAAAACATTCCGATTTTGGACGACATAGTATAGTATGTCGTTTTTGTCAAATTTTTGACCAAATTTCTTTTTTTCAAAAAAATGGTCACATTTTGGACTGAATAGTGTATTATGACATTGAGGTTGATGACATAGTATGGTATGATGTTCTGTCACATTTTGGGATAAAAAAAAAAACATTCCAATTTTGGACGACATAGTATAGTATGTCGTTTTTGTCAAATTTTGGACCAAATTCTTTTTTTTCAAAAAAATGGTCAGATTTTGGACTAAATAGTGTATTATGACATTGAGGTTGATGACATAGTATAGTATGATGTTCTGTCACATTTTGGGATAAAAAAAAAAAAAGAAATTCCGATTTTGGACGACATAGTATAGTATGTCGTTTTTGTCAAATTTTGGACCAAATTCTTTTTTTTCAAATAAATGGTCAGATTTTGGACTAAATAGTGTATTATGACATTGAGGTTGATGACATAGTATAGTATGATGTTCTGTCACATTTTGGGATAAAAAAAAAAAATCGATTTTGGACGACAGTACAGTATGTCGTTTTTGTCAAATTTTGGACCAACATTTTTTTTTCAAAAAAATTGTCAGATTTTGGACTAAATAGTGTATTATGACATTGAGGTTGATGACATAGTATAGTATGATGTTCTGTCACATTTTGGGATAAAAAAAAAAAAACATTCCGATTTTGGACGACATAGTATAGTATGTCGTTTTTGTCAAATTTTGGACCAACATTTTTTTTTCAAAAAAATGGTCAGATTTTGGACTTAATAGTGTATTATGACATTGAGGTTGATGACATAGTATAGTATGATGTTCTGTCACATTTTGGGATAAAAAAAAAAACATTACGATTTTGGACGACATAGTATAGTATGTCGTTTTTGTCAAATTTTAGACAAAATTTCTTTATTTCAAAAAAATGGTCAGATTTTGGACTAAATAGTGTAGTATGACATTGAGGTTGATGACATAGTATAGTATGATGTTCTGTCACATTTTGGGATAAAAAAAAAAAACATTCCAATTTTGGACGACATAGTATAGTATGTCGTTTTTGTCAAATTTTGGACCAAATTCTTTTTTTTCAAAAAAATGGTCAGATTTTGGACTAAATAGTGTATTATGACATTGAGGTTGATGACAAAGTATAGTATGATGTTCTGTCACATTTTGGGATAAAAAAAAAAACATTCCGATTTTGGACAACATAGTATATATAGTATGTCGTTTTTGTCAAATTTTGGACCAACATATTTTTTTTCAAAAAAATGGTCAGATTTTGGACGAAATAGTGTATTATGATATTGAGGTTGACGACATAGTATAGTATGATGTTCTGTCACATTTTGGGATAAAAAAAAAAACATTCCGATTTTGGACAACATAGTATAGTATGTCGTTTTTGTCAAATTTTAGACAAAATTTCTTTATTTCAAAAAAATGGTCAGATTTTGGACTAAATAGTGTAGTATGACATTGAGGTTGATGACATAGTATAGTATGATGTTCTGTCACATTTTGGGATAAAAAAAAAAAACATTCCAATTTTGGACGACATAGTATAGTATGTCGTTTTTGTCAAATTTTGGACCAAATTCTTTTTTTTCAAAAAAATGGTCAGATTTTGGACTAAATAGTGTAGTATGACATTGAGGTTGATGACATAGTATAGTATGATGTTCTGTCACATTTTGGGATAAAAAAAAAAAACATTACGATTTTGGACGACATAGGAAAGTATGTCGTTTTTGTCAAATTTTTGACCAAATTTCTTTTTTTCAAAAAAACGGTCAGATTTTGGACTGAATAGTGTATTATGACATTGAGGTTGATGACATAGTATAGTATGATGTTCTGTCACATTTTGGGATAAAAAAAAAAAACATTCCAATTTTGGACGACATAGTATAGTATGTCGTTTTTGTCAAATTTTGGACCAACATTTTTTTTTCAAAAAAATGGTCAGATTTTGGACTAAATAGTGTATTATGACATTGAGGTTGATGACATAGTATAGTTTGATGTTCTGTCACATTTTGGGATGAAAAAAAAAAAATTCCGATTTTGGACGACACAGTATAGTATGTCGTTTTTGTCAAATTTTGGACCAAATTTCTTTTTTCAAGAAAATGGTCAGATTTTGGACTGAATAGTGTATTATGACATTGAGGTTGATGACATAGTATAGTATGATGTTCTGTCACTTTTGGGATAAAAAAAAAAAAACATTCCGATTTTGGATGACATAGTATAGTATGTCGTTTTTGTCAAATTTTGGACCAACATTTTTTTTTCAAAAAAATTGTCAGATTTTGGACTAAATAGTGTATTATGACATTGAGGTTGATGACATAGTATAGTATGATGTTCTGTCACATTTTGGGATAAAAAAAAAAAACATTCCAATTTTAAACGACATAGTATAGTATGTCGTTTTTGTCAAATTTTGGACCAAATTCTTTTTTTTCAAAAAAATGGTCAGATTTTGGACTAAATAGTGTATTATGACATTGAGGTTGATGACATAGTATAGTATGATGTTCTGTCACATTTTGGGATAAAAAAAAAAATCGATTTTGGACGACATAGTATAGTATGTCGTTTTTGTCAAATTTTGGACCAAATTCTTTTTTTTCAAAAAAATGGTCAGATTTTGGACTAAATAGTGTATTATGACATTGAGGTTGATGACATAGTATAGTTTGATGTTCTGTCACATTTTGGGATAAAAAACAAAAACATTCCGATTTTGGACGACATAGTATAGTATGTCGTTTTTGTCAAATTTTGGACCAAATTTCTTTTTTTCAAAAAAAGGTCAGATTTTGGACTAAATAGTGT
Organism: Microchirus variegatus; assembly: GCF_963457635.1. Classification (NCBI taxonomy): domain Eukaryota; kingdom Metazoa; phylum Chordata; class Actinopteri; order Pleuronectiformes; family Soleidae; genus Microchirus; species Microchirus variegatus. The sequence continues at coordinate 5,657,482 of NC_139808.1, read as the reverse complement.
ATTATGACATTGAGGTTGATGACATAGTATAGTATGATGTTCTGTCACATTTTGGGATAAAAAAAAAAACATTCCGATTTTGGACAACATTGTATAGTATGTCGTTTTTGTCAAATTTTGGACCAACATATTTTTTTTCAAAAAATGGTCAGATTTTGGACGAAATAGTGTATTATGACATTGAGGTTGACGACATAGTATAGTATGATGTTCTGTCACATTTTGGGATAAAAAAAAAAACATTCCGATTTTGGACGACATAGTATAGTATGTCGTTTTTGTCAAATTTTAGACAAAATTTCTTTATTTCAAAAAAAAAGTTAGATTTTGGACTAAATAGTGTAGTATGACATTGAGGTTGATGACATAGTATAGTATGATGTTCTGTCACATTTTGGGATAAAAAAAAAAAACATTCCAATTTTGGACGACATAGTATAGTATGTCGTTTTTGTCAAATTTTGGACCAAATTCTTTTTTTTCAAAAAAATTGTCAGATTTTGGACTAAATAGTGTAGTATGACATTGAGGTTGATGACATAGTATAGTATGATGTTCTGTCACATTTTGGGATAAAAAAAAAAACATTACGATTTTGGACGACATAGGAAAGTATGTCGTTTTTGTCAAATTTTTGACCAAATTTCTTTTTTTCAAAAAAATGGTCAGATTTTGGACTGAATAGTGTATTATGACATTGAGGTTGATGACATAGTATAGTATGATGTTCTGTCACTTTTGGGATAAAAAAAAAAAACATTCCGATTTTGGACGACATAGTATAGTATGTCGTTTTTGTCAAATTTTGGACCAACATTTTTTTTTCAAAAAAATTGTCAGATTTTGGACTAAATAGTGTATTATGACATTGAGGTTGATGACATAGTATAGTATGATGTTCTGTCACATTTTGGGATAAAAAAAAAAAACATTCCAATTTTGGACGACATAGTATAGTATGTCGTTTTTGTCAAATTTTGGACCAAATTCTTTTTTTTCAAAAAAATTGTCAGATTTTGGACTAAATAGTGTATTATGACATTGAGGTTGATGACATAGTATAGTATGATGTTCTGTCACATTTTGGGATAAAAAAAAAAAATCGATTTTGGACGACATAGTATAGTATGTCATTTTTGTCAAATTTTGGACCAACATTTTTTTTTCAAAAAAATTGTCAGATTTTGGACTAAATAGTGTATTATGACATTGAGGTTGATGACATAGTATAGTATGATGTTCTGTCACATTTTGGGATAAAAAAAAAAACATTCCAATTTTGGACGACATAGTATAGTATGTCGTTTTTGTCAGATTTTGGACCAAATTCTTTTTTTTCAAAAAAATGGTCAGATTTTGGACTAAATAGTGTATTATGACATTGAGGTTGATGACATAGTATAGTATGATGTTCTGTCACATTTTGGGATAAAAAAAAAAAATCGATTTTGGACGACATAGTATAGTATGTCATTTTTGTCAAATTTTGGACCAACATTTTTTTTTCAAAAAAATGGTCAGATTTTGGACTAAATAGTGTATTATGACATTGAGGTTGATGACATAGTATAGTATGATGTTCTGTCACATTTTGGGATAAAAAAAAAAATCGATTTTGGACAACATAGTATAGTATGTCGTTTTTGTCAAATTTTGGACCAACATTTTTTTTCAAAAAAATGGTCAGATTTTGGACTAAATAGTGTATTATGACATTGAGGTTGATGACATAGTATAGTATGATGTTCTGTCACATTTTGGGATAAAAAAAAAAAACATTACGATTTTGGACGACATAGTATAGTATGTCGTTTTTGTCAAATTTTGGACCAAATTTCTTTTTTTCAAAAAAATGGTCAGATTTTGGACTGAATAGTGTATTATGACATTGAGGTTGATGACATAGTATAGTATGATGTTCTGTCACATTTTGGGATAAAAAAAAAAAACATTCCAATTTTGGACGACATAGTATAGTATGTCGTTTTTGTCAAATTTTGGACCAAATTCTTTTTTTTCAAAAAAATGGTCAGATTTTGGACTAAATAGTGTAGTATGACATTGAGGTTGATGACATAGTATAGTATGATGTTCTGTCACATTTTGGGATAAAAAAAAAAATCGATTTTGGACGACATAGCATAGTATGTCGTTTTTGTCAAATTTTGGACCAAATTCTTTTTTTTCAAAAAAATGGTCAGATTTTGGACTAAATAGTGTATTATGACATTGAGGTTGATGACATAGTATAGTATGATGTTCTGTCACATTTTGGGATAAAAAAAAAAATCGATTTTGGACGACATAGTATAGTATGTCGTTTTTGTCAAATTTTGGACCAAATTCTTTTTTTTCAAAAAAATGGTCAGATTTTGGACTAAATAGTGTATTATGACATTGAGGTTGATGACATAGTATAGTTTGATGTTCTGTCACATTTTGGGATAAAAAACAAAAACATTCCGATTTTGGACGACATAGTATAGTATGTCGTTTTTGTCAAATTTTGGACCAAATTTCTTTTTTTCAAAAAAAGGTCAGATTTTGGACTAAATAGTGTATTATGACATTGAGGTTGATGACATAGTATAGTATGATGTTCTGTCACATTTTGGGATAAAAAAAAAAACATTCCGATTTTGGACAACATTGTATAGTATGTCGTTTTTGTCAAATTTTGGACCAACATATTTTTTTTCAAAAAATGGTCAGATTTTGGACGAAATAGTGTATTATGACATTGAGGTTGACGACATAGTATAGTATGATGTTCTGTCACATTTTGGGATAAAAAAAAAAACATTCCGATTTTGGACGACATAGTATAGTATGTCGTTTTTGTCAAATTTTAGACAAAATTTCTTTATTTCAAAAAAAAAGTTAGATTTTGGACTAAATAGTGTAGTATGACATTGAGGTTGATGACATAGTATAGTATGATGTTCTGTCACATTTTGGGATAAAAAAAAAAAACATTCCAATTTTGGACGACATAGTATAGTATGTCGTTTTTGTCAAATTTTGGACCAAATTCTTTTTTTTCAAAAAAATTGTCAGATTTTGGACTAAATAGTGTAGTATGACATTGAGGTTGATGACATAGTATAGTATGATGTTCTGTCACATTTTGGGATAAAAAAAAAAACATTACGATTTTGGACGACATAGGAAAGTATGTCGTTTTTGTCAAATTTTTGACCAAATTTCTTTTTTTCAAAAAAATGGTCAGATTTTGGACTGAATAGTGTATTATGACATTGAGGTTGATGACATAGTATAGTATGATGTTCTGTCACTTTTGGGATAAAAAAAAAAAACATTCCGATTTTGGACGACATAGTATAGTATGTCGTTTTTGTCAAATTTTGGACCAACATTTTTTTTTCAAAAAAATTGTCAGATTTTGGACTAAATAGTGTATTATGACATTGAGGTTGATGACATAGTATAGTATGATGTTCTGTCACATTTTGGGATAAAAAAAAAAAACATTCCAATTTTGGACGACATAGTATAGTATGTCGTTTTTGTCAAATTTTGGACCAAATTCTTTTTTTTCAAAAAAATTGTCAGATTTTGGACTAAATAGTGTATTATGACATTGAGGTTGATGACATAGTATAGTATGATGTTCTGTCACATTTTGGGATAAAAAAAAAAAATCGATTTTGGACGACATAGTATAGTATGTCATTTTTGTCAAATTTTGGACCAACATTTTTTTTTCAAAAAAATTGTCAGATTTTGGACTAAATAGTGTATTATGACATTGAGGTTGATGACATAGTATAGTATGATGTTCTGTCACATTTTGGGATAAAAAAAAAAACATTCCAATTTTGGACGACATAGTATAGTATGTCGTTTTTGTCAGATTTTGGACCAAATTCTTTTTTTTCAAAAAAATGGTCAGATTTTGGACTAAATAGTGTATTATGACATTGAGGTTGATGACATAGTATAGTATGATGTTCTGTCACATTTTGGGATAAAAAAAAAAAATCGATTTTGGACGACATAGTATAGTATGTCATTTTTGTCAAATTTTGGACCAACATTTTTTTTTCAAAAAAATGGTCAGATTTTGGACTAAATAGTGTATTATGACATTGAGGTTGATGACATAGTATAGTATGATGTTCTGTCACATTTTGGGATAAAAAAAAAAATCGATTTTGGACAACATAGTATAGTATGTCGTTTTTGTCAAATTTTGGACCAACATTTTTTTTCAAAAAAATGGTCAGATTTTGGACTAAATAGTGTATTATGACATTGAGGTTGATGACATAGTATAGTATGATGTTCTGTCACATTTTGGGATAAAAAAAAAAAACATTACGATTTTGGACGACATAGTATAGTATGTCGTTTTTGTCAAATTTTGGACCAAATTTCTTTTTTTCAAAAAAATGGTCAGATTTTGGACTGAATAGTGTATTATGACATTGAGGTTGATGACATAGTATAGTATGATGTTCTGTCACATTTTGGGATAAAAAAAAAAAACATTCCAATTTTGGACGACATAGTATAGTATGTCGTTTTTGTCAAATTTTGGACCAAATTCTTTTTTTTCAAAAAAATGGTCAGATTTTGGACTAAATAGTGTAGTATGACATTGAGGTTGATGACATAGTATAGTATGATGTTCTGTCACATTTTGGGATAAAAAAAAAAAACATTCCAATTTTGGACGACATAGTATAGTATGTCATTTTTGTCAAATTTTGGACCAACATTTTTTTTTCAAAAAAATGGTCAGATTTTGGACTAAATAGTGTATTATGACATTGAGGTTGATGACATAGTATAGTATGATGTTCTGTCACATTTTGGGATAAAAAAAAAAATCGATTTTGGACAACATAGTATAGTATGTCGTTTTTGTCAAATTTTGGACCAACATTTTTTTTCAAAAAAATGGTCAGATTTTGGACTAAATAGTGTATTATGACATTGAGGTTGATGACATAGTATAGTATGATGTTCTGTCACATTTTGGGATAAAAAAAAAAAACATTACGATTTTGGACGACATAGTATAGTATGTCGTTTTTGTCAAATTTTTGACCAAATTTCTTTTTTTCAAAAAAATGGTCAGATTTTGGACTGAATAGTGTATTATGACATTGAGGTTGATGACATAGTATAGTATGATGTTCTGTCACATTTTGGGATAAAAAAAAAAAACATTCCAATTTTGGACGACATAGTATAGTATGTCGTTTTTGTCAAATTTTGGACCAAATTCTTTTTTTTCAAAAAAATGGTCAGATTTTGGACTAAATAGTGTAGTATGACATTGAGGTTGATGACATAGTATAGTATGATGTTCTGTCACATTTTGGGATAAAAAAAAAAACATTACGATTTTGGACGACATAGGAAAGTATGTCGTTTTTGTCAAATTTTTGACCAAATTTCTTTTTTTCAAAAAAATGGTCAGATTTTGGACTGAATAGTGTATTATGACATTGAGGTTGATGACATAGTATAGTATGATGTTCTGTCACTTTTGGGATAAAAAAAAAAAAACATTCCGATTTTGGACGACATAGTATAGTATGTCGTTTTTGTCAAATTTTGGACCAACATTTTTTTTTCAAAAAAATTGTCAGATTTTGGACTAAATAGTGTATTATGACATTGAGGTTGATGACATAGTATAGTATGATGTTCTGTCACATTTTGGGATAAAAAAAAAAAACATTCCAATTTTGGACGACATAGTATAGTATGTCGTTTTTGTCAAATTTTGGACCAAATTCTTTTTTTTCAAAAAAATTGTCAGATTTTGGACTAAATAGTGTATTATGACATTGAGGTTGATGACATAGTATAGTATGATGTTCTGTCACATTTTGGGATAAAAAAAAAAAATCGATTTTGGACGACATAGTATAGTATGTCATTTTTGTCAAATTTTGGACCAACATTTTTTTTTCAAAAAAATTGTCAGATTTTGGACTAAATAGTGTATTATGACATTGAGGTTGATGACATAGTATAGTATGATGTTCTGTCACATTTTGGGATAAAAAAAAAAACATTCCAATTTTGGACGACATAGTATAGTATGTCGTTTTTGTCAGATTTTGGACCAAATTCTTTTTTTTCAAAAAAATGGTCAGATTTTGGACTAAATAGTGTATTATGACATTGAGGTTGATGACATAGTATAGTATGATGTTCTGTCACATTTTGGGATAAAAAAAAAAAATCGATTTTGGACGACATAGTATAGTATGTCATTTTTGTCAAATTTTGGACCAACATTTTTTTTTCAAAAAAATTGTCAGATTTTGGACTGAATAATGTATTATGACATTGAGGTTGATGACATAGTATAGTATGATGTTCTGTCACATTTTGGGATAAAAAAAAAAAAACATTCCGATTTTGGACGACATAGTATAGTATGTCGTTTTTGTCAAATTTTGGACCAACATTTTTTTTTCAAAAAAATGGTCAGATTTTGGACTAAATAGTGTATTATGACATTGAGGTTGATGACATAGTATAGTATGATGTTCTGTCACATTTTGGGATAAAAAAAAAAATCGATTTTGGACAACATAGTATAGTATGTCGTTTTTGTCAAATTTTGGACCAACATTTTTTTTTCAAAAAAATGGTCAGATTTTGGACTAAATAGTGTATTATGACATTGAGGTTGATGACATAGTATAGTATGATGTTCTGTCACATTTTGGGATAAAAAAAAAACATTCCAATTTTGGACGACATAGTATAGTATGTCGTTTTTGTCAAATTTTGGACCAAATTCTTTTTTTTCAAAAAAATTGTCAGATTTTGGACTAAATAGTGTATTATGACATTGAGGTTGATGACATAGTATAGTACGATGTTTTGTCACATTTTGGGATAAAAAAAAAAAATCGATTTTGGACGACATAGTATAGTATGTCATTTTTGTCAAATTTTGGACCAACATTTTTTTTTCAAAAAAATTGTCAGATTTTGGACTAAATAGTGTATTATGACATTGAGGTTGATGACATAGAATAGTATGATGTTCTGTCACATTTTGGGATAAAAAAAAAAACATTCCAATTTTGGACAACATAGTATAGTATGTCGTTTTTGTCAGATTTTGGACCAAATTCTTTTTTTTCAAAAAAATGGTCAGATTTTGGACTAAATAGTGTATTATGACATTGAGGTTGATGACATAGTATAGTATGATGTTCTGTCACATTTTGGGATAAAAAAAAAAATCGATTTTGGACGACATAGTATAGTATGTCATTTTTGTCAAATTTTGGACCAACATTTTTTTTTCAAAAAAATTGTCAGATTTTGGACTAAATACTGTATTATGACATTGAGGTTGATGACATAGTATAGTATGATGTTCTGTCACTTTTGGGATAAAAAAAAAAAACATTCCAATTTTGGACGACATAGTATAGTATGTCGTTTTTGTCAAATTTTGGACCAAATTCTTTTTTTTCAAAAAAATTGTCAGATTTTGGACTAAATAGTGTAGTATGACATTGAGGTTGATGACATAGTATAGTATGATGTTCTGTCATATTTTGGGATAAAAAAAAAAAAACATTCCGATTTTGGACGACATAGTATAGTATGTCGTTTTTGTCAAATTTTGGACCAACATTTTTTTGTCAAAAAAATTGTCAGATTTTGGACTAAATAGTGTATTATGACATTGAGGTTGATGACATAGTATAGTATGATGTTCTGTCACATTTTGGGATAAAAAAAAAAATCGATTTTGGACGACATAGCATAGTATGTCGTTTTTGTCAAATTTTGGACCAACATTCTTTTTTCAAAAAAATGGTCAGATTTTGGACTAAATAGTGTATTATGACATTGAGGTTGATGACATAGTATAGTATGATGTTCTGTCACATTTTGGGATGAAAAAAAAAAAAATTCCGATTTTGGACGACATAGTATAGTATGTCGTTTTTGTCAAATTTTGGACCAAATTTCTTTTTTTCAAAAAAATGGTCAGATTTTGGACTGAATAGTGTATTATGACATTGAGGTTGATGACATAGTATAGTATGATGTTCTGTCACATTTTGGGATAAAAAAAAAAAAACATTCCGATTTTGGACGACAGTATAGTATGTCGTTTTTGTCAAATTTTGGACCAAATTCTTTTTTTCAAAAAAATGGTCAGATTTTGGACTAAATCGTGTAGTATGACATTGAGGTTGATGACATAGTATAGTATGATGTTCTGTCACATTTTGGGATAAAAAAAAAAAAAATTCCGATTTTGGACGACATAGTATAGTATGTCGTTTTTGTCAAATTTTGGACCAACATTTTTTTTTCAAAAAAATGGTCAGATTTTGGACTAAATAGTGTATTATGACATTGAGGTTGATGACATAGTATAGTATGATGTTCTGTCACATTTTGGGATAAAAAAAAAAAAACATTCCGATTTTGGACGACATAGTATAGTATGTCGTTTTTGTCAAATTTTGGACCAAATTTCTTTTTTTCAAAAAAATGGTCAGATTTTGGACTAAATCGTGTAGTATGACATTGAGGTTGATGACATAGTATAGTATGATGTTCTGTCACATTTTGGGATAAAAAAAAACAAAACATTCCGATTTTGGACGACATAGTATAGTATGTCGTTTTTGTCAAATTTTGGACCAACATTTTTTTTTCAAAAAAATTGTCAGATTTTGGACTAAATAGTGTATTATGACATTGAGGTTGATGACATAGTATAGTATGATGTTCTGTCACATTTTGGGATGAAAAAAAAAAAAATTCCGATTTTGGACGACATAGTATAGTATGTCGTTTTTGTCAAATTTTGGACCAAATTTCTTTTTTTCAAAAAAATGGTCAGATTTTGGACTGAATAGTGTATTATGACATTGAGGTTGATGACATAGTATAGTATGATGTTCTGTCACATTTTGGGATGAAAAAAAAAAAACATTCCGATTTTGGACGACATAGTATAGTATGTCGTTTTTGTCAAATTTTGGACCAACATTTTTTTTTCAAAAAAATGGTCAGATTTTGGACTAAATAGTGTATTATGACATTGAGGTTGATGACATAGTATAGTATGATGTTCTGTCACATTTTGGGATAAAAAAAAAACATTCCAATTTTGGACGACATAGTATAGTATGTCGTTTTTGTCAAATTTTGGACCAAATTCTTTTTTTAAAAAAAAATTGTCAGATTTTGGACTAAATAGTGTATTATGACATTGAGGTTGATGACATAGTATAGTATGATGTTCTGTCACATTTTGGGATAAAAAAAAAAATCGATTTTGGACGACATAGTATAGTATGTCATTTTTGTCAAATTTTGGACCAACATTTTTTTTTCAAAAAAATTGTCAGATTTTGGACTAAATACTGTATTATGACATTGAGGTTGATGACATAGTATAGTATGATGTTCTGTCACATTTTGGGATAAAAAAAAAAAACATTCCAATTTTGGACGACATAGTATAGTATGTCGTTTTTGTCAAATTTTGGACCAAATTCTTTTTTTTCAAAAAAATGGTCAGATTTTGGACTAAATAGTGTAGTATGACATTGAGGTTGATGACATAGTATAGTATGATGTTCTGTCACATTTTGGGATAAAAAAAAAAAATCGATTTTGGACGACATAGTATAGTATGTCGTTTTTGTCAAATTTTGGACCAAATTTCTTTTTTTCAAATAAATGGTCAGATTTTGGACTGAATAGTGTATTATGACATTGAGGTTGATGACATAGTATAGTATGATGTTCTGTCACATTTTGGGATAAAAAAAAAAAATCGATTTTGGACGACATAGTATAGTATGTCATTTTTGTCAAATTTTGGACCAACATTTTTTTTTCAAAAAAATTGTCAGATTTTGGACTAAATAGTGTATTATGACATTGAGGTTGATGACATAGTATAGTATGATGTTCTGTCACATTTTGGGATAAAAAAAAAAACATTCCAATTTTGGACGACATAGTATAGTATGTCGTTTTTGTCAGATTTTGGACCAAATTCTTTTTTTTCAAAAAAATGGTCAGATTTTGGACTAAATAGTGTATTATGACATTGAGGTTGATGACATAGTATAGTATGATGTTCTGTCACATTTTGGGATAAAAAAAAAAATCGATTTTGGACGACATAGTATAGTATGTCATTTTTGTCAAATTTTGGACCAACATTTTTTTTTCAAAAAAATTGTCAGATTTTGGACTAAATACTGTATTATGACATTGAGGTTGATGACATAGTATAGTATGATGTTCTGTCACTTTTGGGATAAAAAAAAAAAAACATTCCAATTTTGGACGACATAGTATAGTATGTCGTTTTTGTCAAATTTTGGACCAAATTCTTTTTTTTCAAAAAAATGGTCAGATTTTGGACTAAATAGTGTAGTATGACATTGAGGTTGATGACATAGTATAGTATGATGTTCTGTCACATTTTGGGATAAAAAAAAAAATCGATTTTGGACGACATAGTATAGTATGTCGTTTTTGTCAAATTTTGGACCAACATTTTTTTTTCAAAAAAATGGTCAGATTTTGGACTAAATAGTGTATTATGACATTGAGGTTGATGACATAGTATAGTATGATGTTCTGTCACATTTTGGGATAAAAAAAAAAAAAATTCCGATTTTGGACGACATAGTATAGTATGTCGTTTTTGTCAAATTTTGGACCAAATTCTTTTTTTTCAAAAAAATGGTCAGATTTTGGACTAAATCGTGTAGTATGACATTGAGGTTGATGACATAGTATAGTATGATGTTCTGTCACATTTTGGGATAAAAAAAAAAAAACATTCCGATTTTGGACGACATAGTATAGTATGTCGTTTTTGTCAAATTTTGGACCAACATTTTTTTTTCAAAAAAATGGTCAGATTTTGGACTAAATAGTGTATTATGACATTGAGGTTGATGACATAGTATAGTATGATGTTCTGTCACATTTTGGGATGGAAAAAAAAAAAATTCCGATTTTGGACGACATAGTATAGTATGTCGTTTTTGTCAAATTTTGGACCAAATTTCTTTTTTTCAAAAAAATGGTCAGATTTTGGACTGAATAGTGTATTATGACATTGAGGTTGATGACATAGTATAGTATGATGTTCTGTCACATTTTGGGATGAAAAAAAAAAAACATTCCGATTTTGGACGACATAGTATAGTATGTCGTTTTTGTCAAATTTTGGACCAACATTTTTTTTTCAAAAAAATGGTCAGATTTTGGACTAAATAGTGTATTATGACATTGAGGTTGATGACATAGTATAGTATGATGTTCTGTCACATTTTGGGATAAAAAAAAAAAAACATTCCGATTTTGGACGACATAGTATAGTATGTCGTTTTTGTCAAATTTTGGACCAAATTTCTTTTTTTCAAAAAAATGGTCAGATTTTGGACTGAATAGTGTATTATGACATTGAGGTTGATGACATAGTATAGTATGATGTTCTGTCACATTTTGGGATGAAAAAAAAAAAACATTCCGATTTTGGACGACATAGTATAGTATGTCGTTTTTGTCAAATTTTGGACCAACATTTTTTTTTCAAAAAAATGGTCAGATTTTGGACTAAATAGTGTATTATGACATTGAGGTTGATGACATAGTATAGTATGTCGTTTTTGTCAAATTTTGGACCAAATTCTTTTTTTTCAAAAAAATGGTCAGATTTTGGACTAAATAGTGTAGTATGACATTGAGGTTGATGACATAGTATAGTATGTCGTTTTTGTCAAATTTTGGACCAACATTTTTTTTTCAAAAAAATGGTCAGATTTTGGACTAAATAGTGTATTATGACATTGAGGTTGATGACATAGTATAGTATGATGTTCTGTCACATTTTGGGATAAAAAAAAAAAATCGATTTTGGACGACATAGTATAGTATGTCATTTTTGTCAAATTTTGGACCAACATTTTTTTTTCAAAAAAATTGTCAGATTTTGGACTAAATAGTGTAGTATGACATTGAGGTTGATGACATAGTATAGTATGATGTTCTGTCACATTTTGGGATAAAAAAAAAAAAACATTCCGATTTTGGACGACATAGTATAGTATGTCGTTTTTGTCAAATTTTGGACCAACATTTTTTTTTCAAAAAAATTGTCAGATTTTGGACTAAATAGTGTATTATGACATTGAGGTTGATGACATAGTATAGTATGATGTTCTGTCACATTTTGGGATAAAAAAAAAAAACATTACGATTTTGGACGACATAGTATAGTATGTCGTTTTTGTCAAATTTTTGACCAAATTTCTTTTTTTCAAAAAAATGGTCAGATTTTGGACTGAATAGTGTATTATGACATTGAGGTTGATGACATAGTATAGTATGATGTTCTGTCACATTTTGGGATAAAAAAAAAAAACATTCCAATTTTGGACGACATAGTATAGTATGTCGTTTTTGTCAAATTTTGGACTAAATAGTGTATTATGACATTGAGGTTGATGACATAGTATAGTATGATGTTCTGTCACATTTTGGGATGAAAAAAAAAAAATTCCGATTTTGGACGACATAGTATAGTATGTCGTTTTTGTCAAATTTTGGACCAAATTTCTTTTTTTCAAAAAAATGGTCAGATTTTGGACTAAATAGTGTATTATGACATTGAGGTTGATGACATAGTATAGTATGATGTTCTGTCACATTTTGGGATAAAAAAAAAAAACATTCCGATTTTGGACGACATAGTATAGTATGTCGTTTTTGTCAAATTTTGGACCAAATTCTTTTTTTTCAAAAAAATGGTCAGATTTTGGACTAAATAGTGTATTATGACATTGAGGTTGATGACATAGTATAGTATGATGTTCTGTCACATTTTGGGATAAAAAAAAAAATAACATTACGATTTTGGACGACATAGTATAGTATGTCGTTTTTGTCAAATTTTGGACCAAATTTCTTTTTCAAAAAAATGGTCAGATTTTGGACTAAATAGTGTATTATGACATTGAGGTTGATGACATAGTATAGTATGATGTTCTGTCACATTTTGGGATAAAAAAAAAAATCGATTTTGGACGACATAGTATAGTATGTCGTTTTTGTCAAATTTTGGACCAACATTTTTTTTTCAAAAAAATTGTCAGATTTTGGACTAAATAGTGTATTATGACATTGAGGTTGATGACATAGTATAGTATGATGCTCTGTCACATTTTGGGATGAAAAAAAAAAAATTCCGATTTTGGACGACATAGTATAGTATGTCGTTTTTGTCAAATTTTGGACCAAATTTCTTTTTTTCAAAAAAATGGTCAGATTTTGGACTAAATAGTGTATTATGACATTGAGGTTGATGACATAGTATAGTATGATGTTCTGTCACATTTTGGGATAAAAAAAAAAAAAACATTCCGATTTTGGACGACATAGTATAGTATGTCGTTTTTGTCAAATTTTGGACCAAATTCTTTTTTTTCAAAAAAATAGTCAGATTTTGGACTAAATAGTGTAGTATGACATTGAGGTTGATGACATAGTATAGTATGATGTTCTGTCACATTTTGGGATAAAAAAAAAAAAACATTCCAATTTTGGACGACATAGTATAGTATGTCGTTTTTGTCAAATTTTGGACCAACATTTTTTTTTCAAAAAAATGGTCAGATTTTGGACTAAATAGTGTATTATGACATTGAGGTTGACATAGTATAGTATGATGTTCTGTCACATTTTGGGATGAAAAAAAAAAGAAATTCCGATTTTGGACGACATAGTATAGTATGTCGTTTTTGTCAAATTTTGGACCAAATTTCTTTTTTTCAAAAAAATGGTCAGATTTTGGACTGAATAGTGTATTATGACATTGAGGTTGATGACATAGTATAGTATGATGTTCTGTCACATTTTGGGATAAAAAAAAAAAACATTCCGATTTTGGACGACATAGTATAGTATGTCGTTTTTGTCAAATTTTGGACCAACATTTTTTTTCAAAAAAATGGTCAGATTTTGGACTAAATAGTGTATTATGACATTGAGGTTGATGACATAGTATAGTATGATGTTCTGTCACTTTTGGGATAAAAAAAAAAATCGATTTTGGACGACATAGTATAGTATGTCGTTTTTGTCAAATTTTGGACCAACATTTTTTTTTCAAAAAAATGGTCAGATTTTGGACTAAATAGTGTATTATGACATTGAGGTTGATGACATAGTATAGTATGATGTTCTGTCACATTTTGGGATAAAAAAAAAAAACATTCCAATTTTGGACGACATAGTATAGTATGTAGTTTTTGTCAGATTTTGGACCAAATTCTTTTTTTTCAAAAAAATGGTCAGATTTTGGACTAAATAGTGTATTATGACATTGAGGTTGATGACATAGTATAGTATGATGTTCTGTCACATTTTGGGATAAAAAAAAAAAACATTCCAATTTTGGACGACATAGTATAGTATGTCGTTTTTGTCAAATTTTGGACCAAATTCTTTTTTTTTCAAAAAAATTGTCAGATTTTGGACTAAATAGTGTATTATGACATTGAGGTTGATGACATAGTATAGTATGATGTTCTGTCACATTTTGGGATAAAAAAAGAAAAACATTCCAATTTTGGACGACATAGTATAGTATGTTGTTTTTGTCAAATTTTGGACCAAATTCTTTTTTTTCAAAAAAATGGTCAGATTTTGGACTAAATAGTGTATTATGACATTGAGGTTGATGACATAGTATAGTATGATGTTCTGTCACTTTTGGGATAAAAACAAAAAATCGATTTTGGACGACATAGTATAGTATGTCGTTTTTGTCAAATTTTGGACCAACATTTTTTTTTCAAAAAAATGGTCAGATTTTGGACTAAATAGTGTATTATGACATTGAGGTTGATGACATAGTATAGTATGATGTTCTGTCACTTTTGGGATAAAAAAAAAAAATCGATTTTGGACGACATAGTATAGTATGTCGTTTTTGTCAAATTTTGGACCAACATTTTTTTTTCAAAAAAATGGTCAGATTTTGGACTAAATAGTGTATTATGACATTGAGGTTGATGACATAGTATAGTATGATGTTCTGTCACATTTTGGGATAAAAAAAAAAAAACATTCCGATTTTGGACGACATAGTATAGTATGTCGTTTTTGTCAAATTTTGGACCAACATTTTTTTTTCAAAAAAATGGTCAGATTTTGGACTAAATAGTGTATTATGACATTGAGGTTGATGACATAGTATAGTATGATGTTCTGTCACATTTTGGGATAAAAAAAAAAAAACATTCCGATTTTGGACGACATAGTATAGTATGTCGTTTTTGTCAAATTTTGGACCAAATTCTTTTTTTTCAAAAAAATTGTCAGATTTTGGACTAAATAGTGTATTATGACATTGAGGTTGATGACATAGTATAGTATGATGTTCTGTCACTTTTAAGATAAAAAAAAAAATCGATTTTGGACGACAGTATAGTATGTCGTTTTTGTCAAATTTTGGACCAACATTTTTTTTTCAAAAAAATGGTCAGATTTTGGACTAAATAGTGTATTATGACATTGAGGTTGATGACATAGTATAGTATGATGTTCTGTCACATTTTGGGATAAAAAAAAAAAACATTCCAATTTTGGACGACATAGTATAGTATGTAGTTTTTGTCAGATTTTGGACCAAATTCTTTTTTCAAAAAAAATGGTCAGATTTTGGACTAAATAGTGTATTATGACATTGAGGTTGATGACATAGTATAGTATGATGTTCTGTCACATTTTGGGATAAAAAAAAAAAACATTCCAATTTTGGACGACATAGTATAGTATGTCGTTTTTGTCAAATTTTGGACCAAATTCTTTTTTTTCAAAAAAATGGTCAGATTTTGGACTAAATAGTGTATTATGACATTGAGGTTGATGACATAGTATAGTATGATGTTCTGTCACATTTTGGGATAAAAAAAAAAATCGATTTTGGACGACATAGTATAGTATGTCATTTTTGTCAAATTTTGGACCAACATTTTTTTTTCAAAAAAATGGTCAGATTTTGGACTAAATAGTGTATTATGACATTGAGGTTGATGACATAGTATAGTATGATGTTCTGTCACATTTTGGGATAAAAAAAAAAACATTCCGATTTTGGACGACATAGTATAGTATGTCGTTTTTGTCAAATTTTGGACCAAATTCTTTTTTTTCAAAAAAATGGTCAGATTTTGGACTAAATAGTGTATTATGACATTGAGGTTGATGACATAGTATAGTATGATGTTCTGTCACATTTTGGGATAAAAAAAAAAAATCGATTTTGGACGACATAGTATAGTATGTCGTTTTTGTCAAATTTTGGACCAACATTTTTTTTTCAAAAAAATGGTCAGATTTTGGACTAAATAGTGTATTATGACATTGAGGTTGATGACATAGTATAGTATGATGTTCTGTCACATTTTGGGATAAAAAAAAAAATAACATTACGATTTTGGACGACATAGTATAGTATGTCGTTTTTGTCAAATTTTGGACCAAATTTCTTTTTCAAAAAAATGGTCAGATTTTGGACTAAATAGTGTATTATGACATTGAGGTTGATGACATAGTATAGTATGATGTTCTGTCACATTTTGGGATAAAAAAAAAAATCGATTTTGGACGACATAGTATAGTATGTCGTTTTTGTCAAATTTTGGACCAACATTTTTTTTTCAAAAAAATTGTCAGATTTTGGACTAAATAGTGTATTATGACATTGAGGTTGATGACATAGTATAGTATGATGCTCTGTCACATTTTGGGATGAAAAAAAAAAAATTCCGATTTTGGACGACATAGTATAGTATGTCGTTTTTGTCAAATTTTGGACCAAATTTCTTTTTTTCAAAAAAATGGTCAGATTTTGGACTAAATAGTGTATTATGACATTGAGGTTGATGACATAGTATAGTATGATGTTCTGTCACATTTTGGGATAAAAAAAAAAAAACATTCCGATTTTGGACGACATAGTATAGTATGTCGTTTTTGTCAAATTTTGGACCAAATTCTTTTTTTTCAAAAAAATAGTCAGATTTTGGACTAAATAGTGTAGTATGACATTGAGGTTGATGACATAGTATAGTATGATGTTCTGTCACATTTTGGGATAAAAAAAAAAAAACATTCCAATTTTGGACGACATAGTATAGTATGTCGTTTTTGTCAAATTTTGGACCAACATTTTTTTTTCAAAAAAATGGTCAGATTTTGGACTAAATAGTGTATTATGACATTGAGGTTGACATAGTATAGTATGATGTTCTGTCACATTTTGGGATGAAAAAAAAAAGAAATTCCGATTTTGGACGACATAGTATAGTATGTCGTTTTTGTCAAATTTTGGACCAAATTTCTTTTTTTCAAAAAAATGGTCAGATTTTGGACTGAATAGTGTATTATGACATTGAGGTTGATGACATAGTATAGTATGATGTTCTGTCACATTTTGGGATAAAAAAAAAAAACATTCCGATTTTGGACGACATAGTATAGTATGTCGTTTTTGTCAAATTTTGGACCAACATTTTTTTTCAAAAAAATGGTCAGATTTTGGACTAAATAGTGTATTATGACATTGAGGTTGATGACATAGTATAGTATGATGTTCTGTCACTTTTGGGATAAAAAAAAAAATCGATTTTGGACGACATAGTATAGTATGTCGTTTTTGTCAAATTTTGGACCAACATTTTTTTTTCAAAAAAATTGTCAGATTTTGGACTAAATAGTGTATTATGACATTGAGGTTGATGACATAGTATAGTATGATGTTCTGTCACATTTTGGGATAAAAAAAAAAAACATTCCAATTTTGGACGACATAGTATAGTATGTAGTTTTTGTCAGATTTTGGACCAAATTCTTTTTTTTCAAAAAAATGGTCAGATTTTGGACTAAATAGTGTATTATGACATTGAGGTTGATGACATAGTATAGTATGATGTTCTGTCACATTTTGGGATAAAAAAAAAAAACATTCCAATTTTGGACGACATAGTATAGTATGTCGTTTTTGTCAAATTTTGGACCAAATTCTTTTTTTTTCAAAAAAATTGTCAGATTTTGGACTAAATAGTGTATTATGACATTGAGGTTGATGACATAGTGTAGTATGATGTTCTGTCACATTTTGGGATAAAAAAAGAAAAACATTCCAATTTTGGACGACATAGTATAGTATGTTGTTTTTGTCAAATTTTGGACCAAATTCTTTTTTTTCAAAAAAATGGTCAGATTTTGGACTAAATAGTGTATTATGACATTGAGGTTGATGACATAGTATAGTATGATGTTCTGTCACTTTTGGGATAAAAACAAAAAATCGATTTTGGACGACATAGTATAGTATGTCGTTTTTGTCAAATTTTGGACCAACATTTTTTTTTCAAAAAAATGGTCAGATTTTGGACTAAATAGTGTATTATGACATTGAGGTTGATGACATAGTATAGTATGATGTTCTGTCACTTTTGGGATAAAAAAAAAAATAACATTACGATTTTGGACGACATAGTATAGTATGTCGTTTTTGTCAAATTTTGGACCAAATTTCTTTTTCAAAAAAATGGTCAGATTTTGGACTAAATAGTGTATTATGACATTGAGGTTGATGACATAGTATAGTATGATGTTCTGTCACTTTTGGGATAAAAAAAAAAAATCGATTTTGGACGACATAGTATAGTATGTCGTTTTTGTCAAATTTTGGACCAACATTTTTTTTTCAAAAAAATGGTCAGATTTTGGACTAAATAGTGTATTATGACATTGAGGTTGATGACATAGTATAGTATGATGTTCTGTCACATTTTGGGATAAAAAAAAAAATCGATTTTGGACGACATAGTATAGTATGTCGTTTTTGTCAAATTTTGGACCAACATTTTTTTTTCAAAAAAATTGTCAGATTTTGGACTAAATAGTGTATTATGACATTGAGGTTGATGACATAGTATAGTATGATGCTCTGTCACATTTTGGGATGAAAAAAAAAAAATTCCGATTTTGGACGACATAGTATAGTATGTCGTTTTTGTCAAATTTTGGACCAAATTTCTTTTTTTCAAAAAAATGGTCAGATTTTGGACTAAATAGTGTATTATGACATTGAGGTTGATGACATAGTATAGTATGATGTTCTGTCACATTTTGGGATAAAAAAAAAAAAACATTCCGATTTTGGACGACATAGTATAGTATGTCGTTTTTGTCAAATTTTGGACCAAATTCTTTTTTTTCAAAAAAATAGTCAGATTTTGGACTAAATAGTGTAGTATGACATTGAGGTTGATGACATAGTATAGTATGATGTTCTGTCACATTTTGGGATAAAAAAAAAAAAACATTCCAATTTTGGACGACATAGTATAGTATGTCGTTTTTGTCAAATTTTGGACCAACATTTTTTTTTCAAAAAAATGGTCAGATTTTGGACTAAATAGTGTATTATGACATTGAGGTTGACATAGTATAATATGATGTTCTGTCACATTTTGGGATGAAAAAAAAAAGAAATTCCGATTTTGGACGACATAGTATAGTATGTCGTTTTTGTCAAATTTTGGACCAAATTTCTTTTTTTCAAAAAAATGGTCAGATTTTGGACTGAATAGTGTATTATGACATTGAGGTTGATGACATAGTATAGTATGATGTTCTGTCACATTTTGGGATAAAAAAAAAAAACATTCCGATTTTGGACGACATAGTATAGTATGTCGTTTTTGTCAAATTTTGGACCAACATTTTTTTTCAAAAAAATGGTCAGATTTTGGACTAAATAGTGTATTATGACATTGAGGTTGATGACATAGTATAGTATGATGTTCTGTCACTTTTGGGATAAAAAAAAAAATCGATTTTGGACGACATAGTATAGTATGTCGTTTTTGTCAAATTTTGGACCAACATTTTTTTTTCAAAAAAATTGTCAGATTTTGGACTAAATAGTGTATTATGACATTGAGGTTGATGACATAGTATAGTATGATGTTCTGTCACATTTTGGGATAAAAAAAAAAAACATTCCAATTTTGGACGACATAGTATAGTATGTAGTTTTTGTCAGATTTTGGACCAAATTCTTTTTTTTCAAAAAAATGGTCAGATTTTGGACTAAATAGTGTATTATGACATTGAGGTTGATGACATAGTATAGTATGATGTTCTGTCACATTTTGGGATAAAAAAAAAAAACATTCCAATTTTGGACGACATAGTATAGTATGTCGTTTTTGTCAAATTTTGGACCAAATTCTTTTTTTTTCAAAAAAATTGTCAGATTTTGGACTAAATAGTGTATTATGACATTGAGGTTGATGACATAGTATAGTATGATGTTCTGTCACATTTTGGGATAAAAAAAGAAAAACATTCCAATTTTGGACGACATAGTATAGTATGTTGTTTTTGTCAAATTTTGGACCAAATTCTTTTTTTTCAAAAAAATGGTCAGATTTTGGACTAAATAGTGTATTATGACATTGAGGTTGATGACATAGTATAGTATGATGTTCTGTCACTTTTGGGATAAAAACAAAAAATCGATTTTGGACGACATAGTATAGTATGTCGTTTTTGTCAAATTTTGGACCAACATTTTTTTTTCAAAAAAATGGTCAGATTTTGGACTAAATAGTGTATTATGACATTGAGGTTGATGACATAGTATAGTATGATGTTCTGTCACTTTTGGGATAAAAAAAAAAAATCGATTTTGGACGACATAGTATAGTATGTCGTTTTTGTCAAATTTTGGACCAACATTTTTTTTTCAAAAAAATGGTCAGATTTTGGACTAAATAGTGTATTATGACATTGAGGTTGATGACATAGTATAGTATGATGTTCTGTCACATTTTGGGATAAAAAAAAAAAACATTCCGATTTTGGACGACATAGTATAGTATGTCGTTTTTGTCAAATTTTGGACCAACATTTTTTTTTCAAAAAAATGGTCAGATTTTGGACTAAATAGTGTATTATGACATTGAGGTTGATGACATAGTATAGTATGATGTTCTGTCACATTTTGGGATAAAAAAAAAAAAAACATTCCGATTTTGGACGACATAGTATAGTATGTCGTTTTTGTCAAATTTTGGACCAAATTCTTTTTTTTCAAAAAAATTGTCAGATTTTGGACTAAATAGTGTATTATGACATTGAGGTTGATGACATAGTATAGTATGATGTTCTGTCACTTTTAAGATAAAAAAAAAAATCGATTTTGGACGACAGTATAGTATGTCGTTTTTGTCAAATTTTGGACCAACATTTTTTTTTCAAAAAAATGGTCAGATTTTGGACTAAATAGTGTATTATGACATTGAGGTTGATGACATAGTATAGTATGATGTTCTGT
This sequence comes from Microchirus variegatus, assembly GCF_963457635.1. NCBI lineage: Eukaryota > Metazoa > Chordata > Actinopteri > Pleuronectiformes > Soleidae > Microchirus > Microchirus variegatus. Next base: position 5,636,064 of record NC_139808.1, on the reverse strand, counting down.
CACATTTTGGGATAAAAAAAAAAAACATTCCAATTTTGGACGACATAGTATAGTATGTAGTTTTTGTCAGATTTTGGACCAAATTCTTTTTTCAAAAAAAATGGTCAGATTTTGGACGAAATAGTGTATTATGACATTGAGGTTGATGACATAGTATAGTATGATGTTCTGTCACATTTTGGGATAAAAAAAAAAAACATTCCAATTTTGGACGACATAGTATAGTATGTCGTTTTTGTCAAATTTTGGACCAAATTCTTTTTTTTCAAAAAAATGGTCAGATTTTGGACTAAATAGTGTATTATGACATTGAGGTTGATGACATAGTATAGTATGATGTTCTGTCACATTTTGGGATAAAAAAGAAAAATCGATTTTGGACGACATAGTATAGTATGTCATTTTTGTCAAATTTTGGACCAACATTTTTTTTTCAAAAAAATGGTCAGATTTTGGACTAAATAGTGTATTATGACATTGAGGTTGATGACATAGTATAGTATGATGTTCTGTCACATTTTGGGATAAAAAAAAAAACATTCCGATTTTGGACGACATAGTATAGTATGTCGTTTTTGTCAAATTTTGGACCAAATTCTTTTTTTTCAAAAAAATGGTCAGATTTTGGACTAAATAGTGTATTATGACATTGAGGTTGATGACATAGTATAGTATAATGTTCTGTCACTTTTGGGATAAAAAAAAAAAATCGATTTTGGACGACATAGTATAGTATGTCGTTTTTGTCAAATTTTGGACCAACATTTTTTTTTCAAAAAAATGGTCAGATTTTGGACTAAATAGTGTATTATGACATTGAGGTTGATGACATAGTATAGTATGATGTTCTGTCACATTTTGGGATAAAAAAAAAAAAACATTCCGATTTTGGACGACATAGTATAGTATGTCGTTTTTGTCAAATTTTGGACCAACATTTTTTCTTCAAAAAAATTGTCAGATTTTGGACTAAATAGTGTATTATGACATTGAGGTTGATGACATAGTATAGTATGATGTTCTGTCACATTTTGGGATGAAAAAAAAAAAAATTCAGATTTTGGACGACATAGTATAGTATGTCGTTTTTGTCAAATTTTGGACCAAATTTCTTTTTTTCAAAAAAATGGTCAGATTTTGGACTGAATAATGTATTATGACATTGAGGTTGATGACATAGTATAGTATGATGTTCTGTCACATTTTGGGATAAAAAAAAAAAACATTCCGATTTTGGACGACATAGTATAGTATGTCGTTTTTGTCAAATTTTGGACCAACATTTTTTTTTCAAAAAAATGGTCAGATTTTGGACTAAATAGTGTATTATGACATTGAGGTTGATGACATAGTATAGTATGATGTTCTGTCACATTTTGGGATAAAAAAAAAAAACATTACGATTTTGGACGACATAGTATAGTATGTCGTTTTTGTCAAATTTTTGACCAAATTTCTTTTTTTCAAAAAAATGGTCAGATTTTGGACTGAATAGTGTATTATGACATTGAGGTTGATGACATAGTATAGTATGATGTTCTGTCACATTTTGGGATAAAAAAAAAAAACATTCCAATTTTGGACGACATAGTATAGTATGTCGTTTTTGTCAAATTTTGGACTAAATAGTGTATTATGACATTGAGGTTGATGACATAGTATAGTATGATGTTCTGTCACATTTTGGGATAAAAAAAGAAAAATCGATTTTGGACGACATAGTATAGTATGTCATTTTTGTCAAATTTTGGACCAACATTTTTTTTTCAATAAAATTGTCAGATTTTGGACTAAATAGTGTATTATGACATTGAGGTTGATGACATAGTATAGTATGATGTTCTGTCACTTTTGGGATAAAAAAAAAAAACATTCCAATTTTGGACGACATAGTATAGTATGTCGTTTTTGTCAAATTTTGGACCAAATTCTTTTTTTTCAAAAAAATGGTCAGATTTTGGACTAAATAGTGTAGTATGACATTGAGGTTGATGACATAGTATAGTATGATGTTCTGTCACTTTTGGGACAAAAAAAAAAAATCGATTTTGGATGACATAGTATAGTATGTCGTTTTTGTCAAATTTTGGACCAACATTTTTTTTTCAAAAAAATGGTCAGATTTTGGACTAAATAGTGTATTATGACATTGAGGTTGATGACATAGTATAGTATGATGTTCTGTCACATTTTGGGATAATAAAAAAAAAACATTACGATTTTGGACGACATCGTATAGTATGTCATTTTTGTCAAATTTTTGACCAAATTTCTTTTTTTCAAAAAAATGGTCAGATTTTGGACTGAATAGTGTATTATGACATTGAGGTTGATGACATAGTATAGTATGATGTTCTGTCACATTTTGGGATAAAAAAAAAAAACATTCCAATTTTGGACAACATAGTATAGTATGTCGTTTTTGTCAAATTTTGGACCAACATTTTTTTTTCAAAAAAATGGTCAGATTTTGGACTAAATAGTGTATTATGACATTGAGGTTGATGACATAGTATAGTATGATGTTCTGTCACATTTTGGGATGGAAAAAAAAAAAATTCCGATTTTGGACGACATAGTATAGTATGTCGTTTTTGTCAAATTTTGGACCAAATTTCTTTTTTTCAAAAAAATGGTCAGATTTTGGACTGAATAGTGTATTATGACATTGAGGTTGATGACATAGTATAGTATGATGTTCTGTCACATTTTGGGATGAAAAAAAAAAAACATTCCGATTTTGGACGACATAGTATAGTATGTCGTTTTTGTCAAATTTTGGACCAACATTTTTTTTTCAAAAAAATGGTCAGATTTTGGACTAAATAGTGTATTATGACATTGAGGTTGATGACATAGTATAGTATGATGTTCTGTCACATTTTGGGATAAAAAAAAAAAAACATTCCGATTTTGGACGACATAGTATAGTATGTCGTTTTTGTCAAATTTTGGACCAAATTTCTTTTTTTCAAAAAAATGGTCAGATTTTGGACTGAATAGTGTATTATGACATTGAGGTTGATGACATAGTATAGTATGATGTTCTGTCACATTTTGGGATGAAAAAAAAAAAACATTCCGATTTTGGACGACATAGTATAGTATGTCGTTTTTGTCAAATTTTGGACCAACATTTTTTTTTCAAAAAAATGGTCAGATTTTGGACTAAATAGTGTATTATGACATTGAGGTTGATGACATAGTATAGTATGTCGTTTTTGTCAAATTTTGGACCAAATTCTTTTTTTTCAAAAAAATGGTCAGATTTTGGACTAAATAGTGTAGTATGACATTGAGGTTGATGACATAGTATAGTATGTCGTTTTTGTCAAATTTTGGACCAACATTTTTTTTTCAAAAAAATGGTCAGATTTTGGACTAAATAGTGTATTATGACATTGAGGTTGATGACATAGTATAGTATGATGTTCTGTCACATTTTGGGATAAAAAAAAAAAATCGATTTTGGACGACATAGTATAGTATGTCATTTTTGTCAAATTTTGGACCAACATTTTTTTTTCAAAAAAATTGTCAGATTTTGGACTAAATAGTGTAGTATGACATTGAGGTTGATGACATAGTATAGTATGATGTTCTGTCACATTTTGGGATAAAAAAAAAAAAACATTCCGATTTTGGACGACATAGTATAGTATGTCGTTTTTGTCAAATTTTGGACCAACATTTTTTTTTCAAAAAAATTGTCAGATTTTGGACTAAATAGTGTATTATGACATTGAGGTTGATGACATAGTATAGTATGATGTTCTGTCACATTTTGGGATAAAAAAAAAAAACATTACGATTTTGGACGACATAGTATAGTATGTCGTTTTTGTCAAATTTTTGACCAAATTTCTTTTTTTCAAAAAAATGGTCAGATTTTGGACTGAATAGTGTATTATGACATTGAGGTTGATGACATAGTATAGTATGATGTTCTGTCACATTTTGGGATAAAAAAAAAAAACATTCCAATTTTGGACGACATAGTATAGTATGTCGTTTTTGTCAAATTTTGGACTAAATAGTGTATTATGACATTGAGGTTGATGACATAGTATAGTATGATGTTCTGTCACATTTTGGGATAAAAAAAAAAAAAACATTCCGATTTTGGACGACATAGTATAGTATGTCGTTTTTGTCAAATTTTGGACCAAATTCTTTTTTTTCAAAAAAATAGTCAGATTTTGGACTAAATAGTGTAGTATGACATTGAGGTTGATGACATAGTATAGTATGATGTTCTGTCACATTTTGGGATAAAAAAAAAAAAACATTCCAATTTTGGACGACATAGTATAGTATGTCGTTTTTGTCAAATTTTGGACCAACATTTTTTTTTCAAAAAAATGGTCAGATTTTGGACTAAATAGTGTATTATGACATTGAGGTTGACATAGTATAGTATGATGTTCTGTCACATTTTGGGATGAAAAAAAAAAGAAATTCCGATTTTGGACGACATAGTATAGTATGTCGTTTTTGTCAAATTTTGGACCAAATTTCTTTTTTTCAAAAAAATGGTCAGATTTTGGACTGAATAGTGTATTATGACATTGAGGTTGATGACATAGTATAGTATGATGTTCTGTCACATTTTGGGATAAAAAAAAAAAACATTCCGATTTTGGACGACATAGTATAGTATGTCGTTTTTGTCAAATTTTGGACCAACATTTTTTTTCAAAAAAATGGTCAGATTTTGGACTAAATAGTGTATTATGACATTGAGGTTGATGACATAGTATAGTATGATGTTCTGTCACTTTTGGGATAAAAAAAAAAATCGATTTTGGACGACATAGTATAGTATGTCGTTTTTGTCAAATTTTGGACCAACATTTTTTTTTCAAAAAAATGGTCAGATTTTGGACTAAATAGTGTATTATGACATTGAGGTTGATGACATAGTATAGTATGATGTTCTGTCACATTTTGGGATAAAAAAAAAAAACATTCCAATTTTGGACGACATAGTATAGTATGTAGTTTTTGTCAGATTTTGGACCAAATTCTTTTTTTTCAAAAAAATGGTCAGATTTTGGACTAAATAGTGTATTATGACATTGAGGTTGATGACATAGTATAGTATGATGTTCTGTCACATTTTGGGATAAAAAAAAAAAACATTCCAATTTTGGACGACATAGTATAGTATGTCGTTTTTGTCAAATTTTGGACCAAATTCTTTTTTTTTCAAAAAAATTGTCAGATTTTGGACTAAATAGTGTATTATGACATTGAGGTTGATGACATAGTATAGTATGATGTTCTGTCACATTTTGGGATAAAAAAAGAAAAACATTCCAATTTTGGACGACATAGTATAGTATGTTGTTTTTGTCAAATTTTGGACCAAATTCTTTTTTTTCAAAAAAATGGTCAGATTTTGGACTAAATAGTGTATTATGACATTGAGGTTGATGACATAGTATAGTATGATGTTCTGTCACTTTTGGGATAAAAACAAAAAATCGATTTTGGACGACATAGTATAGTATGTCGTTTTTGTCAAATTTTGGACCAACATTTTTTTTTCAAAAAAATGGTCAGATTTTGGACTAAATAGTGTATTATGACATTGAGGTTGATGACATAGTATAGTATGATGTTCTGTCACTTTTGGGATAAAAAAAAAAAATCGATTTTGGACGACATAGTATAGTATGTCGTTTTTGTCAAATTTTGGACCAACATTTTTTTTTCAAAAAAATGGTCAGATTTTGGACTAAATAGTGTATTATGACATTGAGGTTGATGACATAGTATAGTATGATGTTCTGTCACATTTTGGGATAAAAAAAAAAAAACATTCCGATTTTGGACGACATAGTATAGTATGTCGTTTTTGTCAAATTTTGGACCAACATTTTTTTTTCAAAAAAATGGTCAGATTTTGGACTAAATAGTGTATTATGACATTGAGGTTGATGACATAGTATAGTATGATGTTCTGTCACATTTTGGGATAAAAAAAAAAAAACATTCCGATTTTGGACGACATAGTATAGTATGTCGTTTTTGTCAAATTTTGGACCAAATTCTTTTTTTTCAAAAAAATTGTCAGATTTTGGACTAAATAGTGTATTATGACATTGAGGTTGATGACATAGTATAGTATGATGTTCTGTCACTTTTAAGATAAAAAAAAAAATCGATTTTGGACGACAGTATAGTATGTCGTTTTTGTCAAATTTTGGACCAACATTTTTTTTTCAAAAAAATGGTCAGATTTTGGACTAAATAGTGTATTATGACATTGAGGTTGATGACATAGTATAGTATGATGTTCTGTCACATTTTGGGATAAAAAAAAAAAACATTCCAATTTTGGACGACATAGTATAGTATGTAGTTTTTGTCAGATTTTGGACCAAATTCTTTTTTCAAAAAAAATGGTCAGATTTTGGACTAAATAGTGTATTATGACATTGAGGTTGATGACATAGTATAGTATGATGTTCTGTCACATTTTGGGATAAAAAAAAAAAACATTCCAATTTTGGACGACATAGTATAGTATGTCGTTTTTGTCAAATTTTGGACCAAATTCTTTTTTTTCAAAAAAATGGTCAGATTTTGGACTAAATAGTGTATTATGACATTGAGGTTGATGACATAGTATAGTATGATGTTCTGTCACATTTTGGGATAAAAAAAAAAATCGATTTTGGACGACATAGTATAGTATGTCATTTTTGTCAAATTTTGGACCAACATTTTTTTTTCAAAAAAATGGTCAGATTTTGGACTAAATAGTGTATTATGACATTGAGGTTGATGACATAGTATAGTATGATGTTCTGTCACATTTTGGGATAAAAAAAAAAACATTCCGATTTTGGACGACATAGTATAGTATGTCGTTTTTGTCAAATTTTGGACCAAATTCTTTTTTTTCAAAAAAATGGTCAGATTTTGGACTAAATAGTGTATTATGACATTGAGGTTGATGACATAGTATAGTATGATGTTCTGTCACATTTTGGGATAAAAAAAAAAAATCGATTTTGGACGACATAGTATAGTATGTCGTTTTTGTCAAATTTTGGACCAACATTTTTTTTTCAAAAAAATGGTCAGATTTTGGACTAAATAGTGTATTATGACATTGAGGTTGATGACATAGTATAGTATGATGTTCTGTCACATTTTGGGATAAAAAAAAAAATAACATTACGATTTTGGACGACATAGTATAGTATGTCGTTTTTGTCAAATTTTGGACCAAATTTCTTTTTCAAAAAAATGGTCAGATTTTGGACTAAATAGTGTATTATGACATTGAGGTTGATGACATAGTATAGTATGATGTTCTGTCACATTTTGGGATAAAAAAAAAATCGATTTTGGACGACATAGTATAGTATGTCGTTTTTGTCAAATTTTGGACCAACATTTTTTTTTCAAAAAAATTGTCAGATTTTGGACTAAATAGTGTATTATGACATTGAGGTTGATGACATAGTATAGTATGATGCTCTGTCACATTTTGGGATGAAAAAAAAAAAATTCCGATTTTGGACGACATAGTATAGTATGTCGTTTTTGTCAAATTTTGGACCAAATTTCTTTTTTTCAAAAAAATGGTCAGATTTTGGACTAAATAGTGTATTATGACATTGAGGTTGATGACATAGTATAGTATGATGTTCTGTCACATTTTGGGATAAAAAAAAAAAAACATTCCGATTTTGGACGACATAGTATAGTATGTCGTTTTTGTCAAATTTTGGACCAAATTCTTTTTTTTCAAAAAAATAGTCAGATTTTGGACTAAATAGTGTAGTATGACATTGAGGTTGATGACATAGTATAGTATGATGTTCTGTCACATTTTGGGATAAAAAAAAAAAAACATTCCAATTTTGGACGACATAGTATAGTATGTCGTTTTTGTCAAATTTTGGACCAACATTTTTTTTTCAAAAAAATGGTCAGATTTTGGACTAAATAGTGTATTATGACATTGAGGTTGACATAGTATAGTATGATGTTCTGTCACATTTTGGGATGAAAAAAAAAAAAATTCCGATTTTGGACGACATAGTATAGTATGTCGTTTTTGTCAAATTTTGGACCAAATTTCTTTTTTTCAAAAAAATGGTCAGATTTTGGACTGAATAGTGTATTATGACATTGAGGTTGATGACATAGTATAGTTTGATGTTCTGTCACATTTTGGGATAAAAAAAAAAAAACATTCCGATTTTGGACGACATAGTATAGTATGTCGTTTTTGTCAAATTTTGGACCAACATTTTTTTTCAAAAAAATGGTCAGATTTTGGACTAAATAGTGTATTATGACATTGAGGTTGATGACATAGTATAGTATGATGTTCTGTCACATTTTGGGATAAACAAAAAAAAACATTCCAATTTTGGACGACATAGTATAGTATGTCATTTTTGTCAAATTTTGGACCAACATTTTTTTTTCAAAAAAATGGTCAGATTTTGGACTAAATAGTGTATTATGACATTGAGGTTGATGACATAGTATAGTATGATGTTCTGTCACTTTTGGGATAAAAAAAAAAACATTCCAATTTTGGACGACATAGTATAGTATGTCGTTTTTGTCAAATTTTGGACCAAATTCTTTTTTTTCAAAAAAATGGTCAGATTTTGGACTAAATAGTGTATTATGACATTGAGGTTGATGACATAGTATAGTATGATGTTCTGTCACATTTTGGGATAAAAAAAAAAAACATTCCAATTTTGGACGACATAGTATAGTATGTCGTTTTTGTCAAATTTTGGACCAAATTCTTTTTTTTTCAAAAAAATTGTCAGATTTTGGACTAAATAGTGTATTATGACATTGAGGTTGATGACATAGTGTAGTATGATGTTCTGTCACATTTTGGGATAAAAAAAGAAAAACATTCCAATTTTGGACGACATAGTATAGTATGTTGTTTTTGTCAAATTTTGGACCAAATTCTTTTTTTTCAAAAAAATGGTCAGATTTTGGACTAAATAGTGTATTATGACATTGAGGTTGATGACATAGTATAGTATGATGTTCTGTCACTTTTGGGATAAAAACAAAAAATCGATTTTGGACGACATAGTATAGTATGTCGTTTTTGTCAAATTTTGGACCAACATTTTTTTTTCAAAAAAATGGTCAGATTTTGGACTAAATAGTGTATTATGACATTGAGGTTGATGACATAGTATAGTATGATGTTCTGTCACTTTTGGGATAAAAAAAAAAATAACATTACGATTTTGGACGACATAGTATAGTATGTCGTTTTTGTCAAATTTTGGACCAAATTTCTTTTTCAAAAAAATGGTCAGATTTTGGACTAAATAGTGTATTATGACATTGAGGTTGATGACATAGTATAGTATGATGTTCTGTCACTTTTGGGATAAAAAAAAAAAATCGATTTTGGACGACATAGTATAGTATGTCGTTTTTGTCAAATTTTGGACCAACATTTTTTTTTCAAAAAAATGGTCAGATTTTGGACTAAATAGTGTATTATGACATTGAGGTTGATGACATAGTATAGTATGATGTTCTGTCACATTTTGGGATAAAAAAAAAAATCGATTTTGGACGACATAGTATAGTATGTCGTTTTTGTCAAATTTTGGACCAACATTTTTTTTTCAAAAAAATTGTCAGATTTTGGACTAAATAGTGTATTATGACATTGAGGTTGATGACATAGTATAGTATGATGCTCTGTCACATTTTGGGATGAAAAAAAAAAAATTCCGATTTTGGACGACATAGTATAGTATGTCGTTTTTGTCAAATTTTGGACCAAATTTCTTTTTTTCAAAAAAATGGTCAGATTTTGGACTAAATAGTGTATTATGACATTGAGGTTGATGACATAGTATAGTATGATGTTCTGTCACATTTTGGGATAAAAAAAAAAAAACATTCCGATTTTGGACGACATAGTATAGTATGTCGTTTTTGTCAAATTTTGGACCAAATTCTTTTTTTTCAAAAAAATAGTCAGATTTTGGACTAAATAGTGTAGTATGACATTGAGGTTGATGACATAGTATAGTATGATGTTCTGTCACATTTTGGGATAAAAAAAAAAAAACATTCCAATTTTGGACGACATAGTATAGTATGTCGTTTTTGTCAAATTTTGGACCAACATTTTTTTTTCAAAAAAATGGTCAGATTTTGGACTAAATAGTGTATTATGACATTGAGGTTGACATAGTATAGTATGATGTTCTGTCACATTTTGGGATGAAAAAAAAAAGAAATTCCGATTTTGGACGACATAGTATAGTATGTCGTTTTTGTCAAATTTTGGACCAAATTTCTTTTTTTCAAAAAAATGGTCAGATTTTGGACTGAATAGTGTATTATGACATTGAGGTTGATGACATAGTATAGTATGATGTTCTGTCACATTTTGGGATAAAAAAAAAAAACATTCCGATTTTGGACGACATAGTATAGTATGTCGTTTTTGTCAAATTTTGGACCAACATTTTTTTTCAAAAAAATGGTCAGATTTTGGACTAAATAGTGTATTATGACATTGAGGTTGATGACATAGTATAGTATGATGTTCTGTCACTTTTGGGATAAAAAAAAAAATCGATTTTGGACGACATAGTATAGTATGTCGTTTTTGTCAAATTTTGGACCAACATTTTTTTTTCAAAAAAATTGTCAGATTTTGGACTAAATAGTGTATTATGACATTGAGGTTGATGACATAGTATAGTATGATGTTCTGTCACATTTTGGGATAAAAAAAAAAAACATTCCAATTTTGGACGACATAGTATAGTATGTAGTTTTTGTCAGATTTTGGACCAAATTCTTTTTTTTCAAAAAAATGGTCAGATTTTGGACTAAATAGTGTATTATGACATTGAGGTTGATGACATAGTATAGTATGATGTTCTGTCACATTTTGGGATAAAAAAAAAAAACATTCCAATTTTGGACGACATAGTATAGTATGTCGTTTTTGTCAAATTTTGGACCAAATTCTTTTTTTTTCAAAAAAATTGTCAGATTTTGGACTAAATAGTGTATTATGACATTGAGGTTGATGACATAGTATAGTATGATGTTCTGTCACATTTTGGGATAAAAAAAGAAAAACATTCCAATTTTGGACGACATAGTATAGTATGTTGTTTTTGTCAAATTTTGGACCAAATTCTTTTTTTTCAAAAAAATGGTCAGATTTTGGACTAAATAGTGTATTATGACATTGAGGTTGATGACATAGTATAGTATGATGTTCTGTCACTTTTGGGATAAAAACAAAAAATCGATTTTGGACGACATAGTATAGTATGTCGTTTTTGTCAAATTTTGGACCAACATTTTTTTTTCAAAAAAATGGTCAGATTTTGGACTAAATAGTGTATTATGACATTGAGGTTGATGACATAGTATAGTATGATGTTCTGTCACTTTTGGGATAAAAAAAAAAAATCGATTTTGGACGACATAGTATAGTATGTCGTTTTTGTCAAATTTTGGACCAACATTTTTTTTTCAAAAAAATGGTCAGATTTTGGACTAAATAGTGTATTATGACATTGAGGTTGATGACATAGTATAGTATGATGTTCTGTCACATTTTGGGATAAAAAAAAAAAACATTCCGATTTTGGACGACATAGTATAGTATGTCGTTTTTGTCAAATTTTGGACCAACATTTTTTTTTCAAAAAAATGGTCAGATTTTGGACTAAATAGTGTATTATGACATTGAGGTTGATGACATAGTATAGTATGATGTTCTGTCACATTTTGGGATAAAAAAAAAAAAAACATTCCGATTTTGGACGACATAGTATAGTATGTCGTTTTTGTCAAATTTTGGACCAAATTCTTTTTTTTCAAAAAAATTGTCAGATTTTGGACTAAATAGTGTATTATGACATTGAGGTTGATGACATAGTATAGTATGATGTTCTGTCACTTTTAAGATAAAAAAAAAAATCGATTTTGGACGACAGTATAGTATGTCGTTTTTGTCAAATTTTGGACCAACATTTTTTTTTCAAAAAAATGGTCAGATTTTGGACTAAATAGTGTATTATGACATTGAGGTTGATGACATAGTATAGTATGATGTTCTGTCACATTTTGGGATAAAAAAAAAAAACATTCCAATTTTGGACGACATAGTATAGTATGTAGTTTTTGTCAGATTTTGGACCAAATTCTTTTTTCAAAAAAAATGGTCAGATTTTGGACGAAATAGTGTATTATGACATTGAGGTTGATGACATAGTATAGTATGATGTTCTGTCACATTTTGGGATAAAAAAAAAAAACATTCCAATTTTGGACGACATAGTATAGTATGTCGTTTTTGTCAAATTTTGGACCAAATTCTTTTTTTTCAAAAAAATGGTCAGATTTTGGACTAAATAGTGTATTATGACATTGAGGTTGATGACATAGTATAGTATGATGTTCTGTCACATTTTGGGATAAAAAAGAAAAATCGATTTTGGACGACATAGTATAGTATGTCATTTTTGTCAAATTTTGGACCAACATTTTTTTTTCAAAAAAATGGTCAGATTTTGGACTAAATAGTGTATTATGACATTGAGGTTGATGACATAGTATAGTATGATGTTCTGTCACATTTTGGGATAAAAAAAAAAACATTCCGATTTTGGACGACATAGTATAGTATGTCGTTTTTGTCAAATTTTGGACCAAATTCTTTTTTTTCAAAAAAATGGTCAGATTTTGGACTAAATAGTGTATTATGACATTGAGGTTGATGACATAGTATAGTATAATGTTCTGTCACTTTTGGGATAAAAAAAAAAAATCGATTTTGGACGACATAGTATAGTATGTCGTTTTTGTCAAATTTTGGACCAACATTTTTTTTTCAAAAAAATGGTCAGATTTTGGACTAAATAGTGTATTATGACATTGAGGTTGATGACATAGTATAGTATGATGTTCTGTCACATTTTGGGATAAAAAAAAAAAAACATTCCGATTTTGGACGACATAGTATAGTATGTCGTTTTTGTCAAATTTTGGACCAACATTTTTTCTTCAAAAAAATTGTCAGATTTTGGACTAAATAGTGTATTATGACATTGAGGTTGATGACATAGTATAGTATGATGTTCTGTCACATTTTGGGATGAAAAAAAAAAAAATTCAGATTTTGGACGACATAGTATAGTATGTCGTTTTTGTCAAATTTTGGACCAAATTTCTTTTTTTCAAAAAAATGGTCAGATTTTGGACTGAATAATGTATTATGACATTGAGGTTGATGACATAGTATAGTATGATGTTCTGTCACATTTTGGGATAAAAAAAAAAAACATTCCGATTTTGGACGACATAGTATAGTATGTCGTTTTTGTCAAATTTTGGACCAACATTTTTTTTTCAAAAAAATGGTCAGATTTTGGACTAAATAGTGTATTATGACATTGAGGTTGATGACATAGTATAGTATGATGTTCTGTCACATTTTGGGATAAAAAAAAAAAACATTACGATTTTGGACGACATAGTATAGTATGTCGTTTTTGTCAAATTTTTGACCAAATTTCTTTTTTTCAAAAAAATGGTCAGATTTTGGACTGAATAGTGTATTATGACATTGAGGTTGATGACATAGTATAGTATGATGTTCTGTCACATTTTGGGATAAAAAAAAAAAACATTCCAATTTTGGACGACATAGTATAGTATGTCGTTTTTGTCAAATTTTGGACTAAATAGTGTATTATGACATTGAGGTTGATGACATAGTATAGTATGATGTTCTGTCACATTTTGGGATAAAAAAAGAAAAATCGATTTTGGACGACATAGTATAGTATGTCATTTTTGTCAAATTTTGGACCAACATTTTTTTTTCAATAAAATTGTCAGATTTTGGACTAAATAGTGTATTATGACATTGAGGTTGATGACATAGTATAGTATGATGTTCTGTCACTTTTGGGATAAAAAAAAAAAACATTCCAATTTTGGACGACATAGTATAGTATGTCGTTTTTGTCAAATTTTGGACCAAATTCTTTTTTTTCAAAAAAATGGTCAGATTTTGGACTAAATAGTGTAGTATGACATTGAGGTTGATGACATAGTATAGTATGATGTTCTGTCACTTTTGGGACAAAAAAAAAAAATCGATTTTGGATGACATAGTATAGTATGTCGTTTTTGTCAAATTTTGGACCAACATTTTTTTTTCAAAAAAATGGTCAGATTTTGGACTAAATAGTGTATTATGACATTGAGGTTGATGACATAGTATAGTATGATGTTCTGTCACATTTTGGGATAATAAAAAAAAAACATTACGATTTTGGACGACATCGTATAGTATGTCATTTTTGTCAAATTTTTGACCAAATTTCTTTTTTTCAAAAAAATGGTCAGATTTTGGACTGAATAGTGTATTATGACATTGAGGTTGATGACATAGTATAGTATGATGTTCTGTCACATTTTGGGATAAAAAAAAAAAACATTCCAATTTTGGACAACATAGTATAGTATGTCGTTTTTGTCAAATTTTGGACCAACATTTTTTTTTCAAAAAAATGGTCAGATTTTGGACTAAATAGTGTATTATGACATTGAGGTTGATGACATAGTATAGTATGATGTTCTGTCACATTTTGGGATAAAAAAAAAAAACATTCCGATTTTGGACGACATAGTATAGTATGTCGTTTTTGTCAAATTTTGGACCAACATTTTTTTTTCAAAAAAATGGTCAGATTTTGGACTAAATAGTGTATTATGACATTGAGGTTGATGACATAGTATAGTATGATGTTCTGTCACATTTTGGGATAAAAAAAAAAAAACATTCCGATTTTGGACGACATAGTATAGTATGTCGTTTTTGTCAAATTTTGGACCAAATTCTTTTTTTTCAAAAAAATGGTCATATTTTGGACTAAATAGTGTATTATGACATTGAGGTTGATGACATAGTATAGTATGATGTTCTGTCACTTTTGGGATAAAAAAAACATTCCAATTTTGGATGACATAGTATAGTATGTCGTTTTTGTCAGATTTTGGACCAAATTCTTTTTTTTCAAAAAAATTGTCAGATTTTGGACTAAATACTGTATTATGACATTGAGGTTGATGACATAGTATAGTATGATGTTCTGTCACTTTTGGGATAAAAAAAAAAAACATTCCAATTTTGGACGACATAGTATAGTATGTCGTTTTTGTCAAATTTTGGACCAAATTCTTTTTTTTCAAAAAAATGGTCAGATTTTGGACTAAATAGTGTAGTATGACATTGAGGTTGATGAAATAGTATAGTATGATGTTCTGTCACATTTTGGGATAAAAAAAAAAAAAACATTCCGATTTTGGACGACATAGTTTAGTATGTCGTTTTTGTCAAATTTTGGACCAACATTTTTTTTTCAAAAAAATGGTCAGATTTTGGACTAAATAGTGTATTATGACATTGAGGTTGATGACATAGTATAGTATGATGTTCTGTCAAATTTTGGGATAAAAAAAAAAAAAACATTCCGATTTTGGACGACATAGTATAGTATGTCGTTTTTGTCAAATTTTGGACCAAATTCTTTTTTTTCAAAAAAATGGTCAGATTTTGGACTAAATAGTGTATTATGACATTGAGGTTGATGACATAGTATAGTATGATGTTCTGTCACATTTTGGGATAAAAAAAAAAAAACATTACGATTTTGGACGACATAGTATAGTATGTCGTTTTTGTCAAATTTTTGACCAAATTTCTTTTTTTCAAAAAAATGGTCAGATTTTGGACTGAATAGTGTATTATGACATTGAGGTTGATGACATAGTATAGTATGATGTTCTGTCACATTTTGGGATAAAAAAAAAAAACATTCCAATTTTGGACGACATAGTATAGTATGTCGTTTTTGTCAAATTTTTGACCAAATTTCTTTTTTTCAAAAAAATGGTCAGATTTTGTACTGAATAGTGTATTATGACATTGAGGTTGATGACATAGTATAGTATGATGTTCTGTCACATTTTGGGATAAAAAAAAAAACATTCCAATTTTGGACGACATAGTATAGTATGTCGTTTTTGTCAAATTTTGGACCAACATTTTTTTTTCAAAAAAATTGTCAGATTTTGGACTAAATAGTGTATTATGACATTGAGGTTGATGACATAGTATAGTATGATGTTCTGTCACATTTTGGGATGAAAAAAAAAAAAATTCCGATTTTGGACGACATAGTATAGTATGTCGTTTTTGTCAAATTTTGGACCAAATTTCTTTTTTTCAAAAAAATGGTCAGATTTTGGACTGAATAGTGTATTATGACATTGAGGTTGATGACATAGTATAGTTTGATGTTCTGTCACATTTTGGGATAAAAAAAAAAAAACATTCCGATTTTGGACGACATAGTATAGTATGTCGTTTTTGTCAAATTTTGGACCAACATTTTTTTTCAAAAAAATGGTCAGATTTTGGACTAAATAGTGTATTATGACATTGAGGTTGATGACATAGTATAGTATGATGTTCTGTCACATTTTGGGATAAACAAAAAAAAACATTCCAATTTTGGACGACATAGTATAGTATGTCATTTTTGTCAAATTTTGGACCAACATTTTTTTTTCAAAAAAATGGTCAGATTTTGGACTAAATAGTGTATTATGACATTGAGGTTGATGACATAGTATAGTATGATGTTCTGTCACTTTTGGGATAAAAAAAAAAACATTCCAATTTTGGACGACATAGTATAGTATGTCGTTTTTGTCAAATTTTGGACCAAATTCTTTTTTTTCAAAAAAATGGTCAGATTTTGGACTAAATAGTGTAGTATGACATTGAGGTTGATGAAATAGTATAGTATGATGTTCTGTCACATTTTGGGATAAAAAAAAAAAAACATTCCGATTTTGGACGACATAGTTTAGTATGTCGTTTTTGTCAAATTTTGGACCAACATTTTTTTTTCAAAAAAATGGTCAGATTTTGGACTAAATAGTGTATTATGACATTGAGGTTGATGACATAGTATAGTATGATGTTCTGTCAAATTTTGGGATAAAAAAAAAAAAAACATTCCGATTTTGGACGACATAGTATAGTATGTCGTTTTTGTCAAATTTTGGACCAAATTCTTTTTTTTCAAAAAAATGGTCAGATTTTGGACTAAATAGTGTATTATGACATTGAGGTTGATGACATAGTATAGTATGATGTTCTGTCACATTTTGGGATAAAAAAAAAAAACATTCCAATTTTGGACGACATAGTATAGTATGTCGTTTTTGTCAAATTTTGGACCAAATTCTTTTTTTTCAAAATAATTGTCAGATTTTGGACTAAATAGTGTATTATGACATTGAGGTTGATGACATAGTATAGTATGATGTTCTGTCACATTTTGGGATAAAAAAAGAAAAATCGATTTTGGACGACATAGTATAGTATGTCGTTTTTGTCAAATTTTGGACCAACATTTTTTTTTCAAAAAAATTGTCAGATTTTGGACTAAATAGTGTATTATGACATTGAGGTTGATGACATAGTATAGTATGATGTTCTGTCACATTTTGGGATAAAAAAAGAAAAATCGATTTTGGACGACATAGTATAGTATGTCGTTTTTGTCAAATTTTGGGCCAACATTTTTTTTTCAAAAAAATTGTCAGATTTTGGACTAAATAGTGTATTATGACATTGAGGTTGATGACATAGTATAGTATGATGTTCTGTCACTTTTGGGATAAAAAAAAAAAACATTCCAATTTTGGACGACATAGTTTAGTATGTCGTTTTTGTCAAATTTTGGACCAACATTTTTTTTTCAAAAAAATGGTCAGATTTTGGACTAAATAGTGTATTATGACATTGAGGTTGATGACATAGTATAGTATGATGTTCTGTCACATTTTGGGATAAAAAAAGAAAAATCGATTTTGGACGACATAGTATAGTATGTCGTTTTTGTCAAATTTTGGGCCAACATTTTTTTTTCAAAAAAATTGTCAGATTTTGGACTAAATAGTGTATTATGACATTGAGGTTGATGACATAGTATAGTATGATGTTCTGTCACTTTTGGGATAAAAAAAAAAAACATTCCAATTTTGGACGACATAGTTTAGTATGTCGTTTTTGTCAAATTTTGGACCAACATTTTTTTTTCAAAAAAATGGTCAGATTTTGGACTAAATAGTGTATTATGACATTGAGGTTGATGACATAGTATAGTATGATGTTCTGTCAAATTTTGGGATAAAAAAAAAAAAAACATTCCGATTTTGGACGACATAGTATAGTATGTCGTTTTTGTCAAATTTTGGACCAAATTCTTTTTTTTCAAAAAAATGGTCAGATTTTGGACTAAATAGTGTATTATGACATTGAGGTTGATGACATAGTATAGTATGATGTTCTGTCACATTTTGGGATAAAAAAAAAAAACATTACGATTTTGGACGACATAGTATATAGTATGTCGTTTTTGTCAAATTTTTGACCAAATTTCTTTTTTTCAAAAAAATGGTCAGATTTTGTACTGAATAGTGTATTATGACATTGAGGTTGATGACATAGTATAGTATGATGTTCTGTCACATTTTGGGATAAAAAAAAAAAACATTCCAATTTTGGACGACATAGTATAGTATGTCGTTTTTGTCAAATTTTGGACCAACATTTTTTTTTCAAAAAAATTGTCAGATTTTGGACTGAATAATGTATTATGACATTGAGGTTGATGACATAGTATAGTATGATGTTCTGTCACATTTTGGGATAAAAAAAAAAAACATTACGATTTTGGACGACATAGTATATAGTATGTCGTTTTTGTCAAATTTTTGACCAAATTTCTTTTTTTCAAAAAAATGGTCAGATTTTGTACTGAATAGTGTATTATGACATTGAGGTTGATGACATAGTATAGTATGATGTTCTGTCACATTTTGGGATAAAAAAAAAAAACATTCCAATTTTGGACGACATAGTATAGTATGTCGTTTTTGTCAAATTTTGGACCAACATTTTTTTTTCAAAAAAATTGTCAGATTTTGGACTGAATAATGTATTATGACATTGAGGTTGATGACATAGTATAGTATGTTGTTCTGTCACATTTTGGGATAAAAAAAAAAAAAAACATTCCGATTTTGGACGACATAGTATAGTATGTCGTTTTTGTCAAATTTTGGACCAACATTTTTTTTCAAAAAAATGGTCAGATTTTGGACTAAATAGTGTATTATGACATTGAGGTTGATGACATAGTATAGTATGATGTTCTGTCACATTTTGGGATAAAAAAAAAAAACATTCCAATTTTGGACGACATAGTATAGTATGTCATTTTTGTCAAATTTTGGACCAACATTTTTTTTTCAAAAAAATGGTCAGATTTTGGACTAAATAGTGTATTATGACATTGAGGTTGATGACATAGTATAGTATGATGTTCTGTCACATTTTGGGATAAAAAAAAAAAAACATTCCGATTTTGGACGACATAGTATAGTATGTCGTTTTTGTCAAATTTTGGACCAAATTCTTTTTTTTCAAAAAAATGGTCAGATTTTGGACTAAATAGTGTATTATGAGATTGAGGTTGATGACATAGTATAGTATGATGTTCTGTCACTTTTGGGATAAAAAAAACATTCCAATTTTGGACGACATAGTATAGTATGTCGTTTTTGTCAAATTTTGGACCAAATTCTTTTTTTTCAAAAAAATTGTCAGATTTTGGACTGAATAGTGTATTATGACATTGAGGTTGATGACATAGTATAGTATGATGTTCTGTCACATTTTGGGAGAAAAAAAAAAAACATTCCAATTTTGGACAACATAGTATAGTATGTCGTTTTTGTCAAATTTTGGACCAACATTTTTTTTTCAAAAAAATGGTCAGATTTTGGACTAAATAGTGTATTATGACATTGAGGTTGATGACATAGTATAGTATGATGTTCTGTCACATTTTGGGATAAAAAAAAAAAACATTCCAATTTTGGACGACATAGTATAGTATGTCGTTTTTGTCAAATTTTGGACCAAATTTCTTTTTTTCTAAAAAAATGGTCAGATTTTGGACTGAATAATGTATTATGACATTGAGGTTGATGACATAGTATAGTATGATGTTCTGTCACATTTTGGGATAAAAAAAAAAAAACATTCCGATTTTGGACGACATAGTATAGTATGTCGTTTTTGTCCAATTTTGGACCAACATTTTTTTTTCAAAAAAATGGTCAGATTTTGGACTGAATAGTGTATTATGACATTGAGGTTGATGACATAGTATAGTATGATGTTCTGTCACATTTTGGGATAAAAAAAAAAAATCGATTTTGGACGACATAGTATAGTATGTCATTTTTGTCAAATTTTGGACCAACATTTTGTTTTTCAAAAAAATGGTCAGATTTTGGACTAAATAGTGTATTATGACATTGAGGTTGATGACATAGTATAGTATGATGTTCTGTCACATTTTGGGATGAAAAAAAAAAACATTCCGATTTTGGACGACATAGTATAGTATGTCGTTTTTGTCAAATTTTGGACCAACATTTTTTTTTCAAAAAAATTGTCAGATTTTGGACTAAATAGTGTATTATGACATTGAGGTTGATGACATAGTATAGTATGATGTTCTGTCACATTTTGGGATAAAAAAAAAAAACATTACGATTTTGGACGACATAGTATAGTATGTCGTTTTTGTCAAATTTTTGACCAAATTTCTTTTTTTCAAAAAAATGGTCAGATTTTGGACTGAATAGTGTATTATGACATTGAGGTTGATGACATAGTATAGTATGATGTTCTGTCACATTTTGGGATAAAAAAAAAAAACATTCCAATTTTGGACGACATAGTATAGTATGTCGTTTTTGTCAAATTTTGGACCAAATTCTTTTTTTTCAAAAAAATGGTCAGATTTTGGACTAAATAGTGTATTATGACATTGAGGTTGATGACATAGTATAGTATGATGTTCTGTCACATTTTGGGATAAAAAAAAAAAACATTACGATCTTGGACGACATAGTATAGTATGTCGTTTTTGTCAAATTTTGGACCAAATTTCTTTTTTTCAAAAAAATTGTCAGATTTTGGACGAAATAGTGTAGTATGACATTGAGGTCGACGACATAGTATAGTATGATGTTTTGGTCACATTTTGGGCTAAAAAAAAAATTCAAAGAAATGATTAGATTTTGGACGACATAGTATAGTATGTCGTTTTTGTCAAATTTTGGACCAAAATATTTTTTTCAAAAAAATGGTCAGATTTTGGACGAAATAGTGTAGTATGACATTGAGGTCGACGACATAGTATAGTATGATTTTTTGGTCACATTTTGGGCTAAAAAAAAAATTCAAAGAAATTTTTAGATTTTGGACGACATAGTATAGTATGTCATTTTTTACAAATTTTGGACCAAATTCTTTTTTTTCAAAAGAATTGTCAGATTTTGGGCGAAATAGTGTAGTATGACATTGAGGTCAACGACATAGTATAGTAGGATGTTTTGGTCACATTTTGGGCAAAAAAGAAATTCAAAGAAATTTTAAGATTTTGGACGACATAGTATAGTATGTCGTTTTTGTCAAATTTTGGACCAAATCCTTTTTTTTCAAAAAATAAATTCAGATTTTGGACGAAATAGAGCTGTATGACATTGAGGTCGACGACATAGTATAGTATGACGTTTTGGTCACATTTTGGGCTAAAAAAAAGTTTCAAAATGTTTTTCCGACTTTGGACGACATAGTATAGTATGTCGTTTTTGTCAAATTTTGGACCAAATTCTTTTTTTTCAAAAAAATTGTCAGATTTTGGACTAAATAGTGTATTATGATATTGAGGTTGATGACATAGTATAGTATGATGTTCTGTCACATTTTGGGATAAAAAAAGAAAAATCGATTTTGGACGACAGTATAGTATGTCGTTTTTGTCAAATTTTGGACCAACATTTTTTTTTCAAAAAAATTGTCAGATTTTGGACTAAATAGTGTATTATGACATTGAGGTTGATGACATAGTATAGTATGATGTTCTGTCACATTTTGGGATAAAAAAAGAAAAATCGATTTTGGACGACATAGTATAGTATGTCGTTTTTGTCAAATTTTGGACCAACATTTTTTTTTCAAAAAAATTGTCAGATTTTGGACTAAATAGTGTATTATGACATTGAGGTTGATGACATAGTATAGTATGATGTTCTGTCACTTTTGGGATAAAAAAAAAAAACATTCCAATTTTGGACGACATAGTTTAGTATGTCGTTTTTGTCAAATTTTGGACCAACATTTTTTTTTCAAAAAAATTGTCAGATTTTGGACTAAATAGTGTATTATGACATTGAGGTTGATGACATAGTATAGTATGATGTTCTGTCAAATTTTGGGATAAAAAAAAAAAAAACATACCGATTTTGGACGACATAGTATAGTATGTCGTTTTTGTCAAATTTTGGACCAAATTCTTTTTTTTCAAAAAAATGGTCAGATTTTGGACTAAATAGTGTATTATGACATTGAGGTTGATGACATAGTATAGTATGATGTTCTGTCACATTTTGGGATAAAAAAAAAAAACATTCCAATTTTGGACGACATAGTATAGTATGTCGTTTTTGTCAAATTTTGGACCAAATTTCTTTTTTTCTAAAAAAATGGTCAGATTTTGGACTGAATAATGTATTATGACATTGAGGTTGATGACATAGTATAGTATGATGTTCTGTCACATTTTGGGATAAAAAAAAAAAAACATTCCGATTTTGGACGACATAGTATAGTATGTCGTCTTTGTCCAATTTTGGACCAACATTTTTTTTTCAAAAAAATGGTCAGATTTTGGACTGAATAGTGTATTATGACATTGAGGTTGATGACATAGTATAGTATGATGTTCTGTCACATTTTGGGATAAAAAAAAAAAATCGATTTTGGACGACATAGTATAGTATGTCATTTTTGTCAAATTTTGGACCAACATTTTGTTTTTCAAAAAAATGGTCAGATTTTGGACTAAATAGTGTATTATGACATTGAGGTTGATGACATAGTATAGTATGATGTTCTGTCACATTTTGGGATGAAAAAAAAAAACATTCCGATTTTGGACGACATAGTATAGTATGTCGTTTTTGTCAAATTTTGGACCAACATTTTTTTTTCAAAAAAATTGTCAGATTTTGGACTAAATAGTGTATTATGACATTGAGGTTGATGACATAGTATAGTATGATGTTCTGTCACATTTTGGGATAAAAAAAAAAAACATTACGATTTTGGACGACATAGTATAGTATGTCGTTTTTGTCAAATTTTTGACCAAATTTCTTTTTTTCAAAAAAATGGTCAGATTTTGGACTGAATAGTGTATTATGACATTGAGGTTGATGACATAGTATAGTATGATGTTCTGTCACATTTTGGGATAAAAAAAAAAAACATTCCAATTTTGGACGACATAGTATAGTATGTCGTTTTTGTCAAATTTTGGACCAAATTCTTTTTTTTCAAAAAAATGGTCAGATTTTGGACTAAATAGTGTATTATGACATTGAGGTTGATGACATAGTATAGTATGATGTTCTGTCACATTTTGGGATAAAAAAAAAAAACATTACGATCTTGGACGACATAGTATAGTATGTCGTTTTTGTCAAATTTTGGACCAAATTTCTTTTTTTCAAAAAAATTGTCAGATTTTGGACGAAATAGTGTAGTATGACATTGAGGTCGACGACATAGTATAGTATGATGTTTTGGTCACATTTTGGGCTAAAAAAAAAATTCAAAGAAATGATTAGATTTTGGACGACATAGTATAGTATGTCGTTTTTGACAAATTTTGGAACAAATTCTTTTTTTTCAAAAGAATTGTCAGATTTTGGGCGAAATAGTGTAGTATGACATTGAGGTCGACGACATAGTATAGTAGGATGTTTTGGTCACATTTTGGGCTAAAAAAAAGTTTCAAAATGTTTTTTGACTTTGGACGACATAGTATAGTATGTAGTTTTGTCAAATTTTGGACCAAATTCATTTTTTTTTCAAAAAAATTGTCATATTTTGGACGAAATTGTGTGGTATGACATTGAGGTCGAAGACATAGTATAGTATGATGTTTTGGTCACATTTTTGGCTAAAAAAAGAAATTCAAAGAAATTTTTAGATTTTGGACGACATAGTATAGTATGTCATTTATGACAAATTTTGGACCAAATTCTTTTTTTTCAAAAGAATTGTGAGATTTTGGACGAAATAGTGTAGTATGACATTTAGGTCGACGACATAGTATAGTATGACGTTTTGGTAACATTTTGGGCTAAAAAAAAAAAGTTCTTTAAAAAAAATTCGATTTTGGACGACATAGTATAGTATGTCGTTTTTGTCAAATTTTGGACCAAAATATTTTTTTCAAAAAAATGGTCAGATTTTGGACGAAATAGTGTAGTATGACATTGAGGTCGACGACATAGTATAGTATGATTTTTTGGTCACATTTTGGGCAAAAAAGAAATTCAAAGAAATTTTAAGATTTTGGACGACATAGTATAGTATGTCGTTTTTGTCAAATTTTGGACCAAATCCTTTTTTTTCAAAAAATAAATTCAGATTTTGGACGAAATAGTGTTGTATGACATTGAGGTCGACGACATAGTATAGTATGACGTTTTGGTCACATTTTGGGCTAAAAAAAAGTTTCAAAATGTTTTTCCGACTTTGGACGACATAGTATAGTATGACGTTTTGGTCACATTTTTGGCTAAAAAAAAAAGTTCATAAAAAAAATCTGATTTTGGAAGACATAGTATAGTATGTAGTTTTTGTCAAATTTTGGACAAAAATATTTGTTTCTAAAAAATGGTCAGACTTTGGATGAAATAGTGTAGTATGAAATTGAGTTCGACAAGTTATAGTCTCACTTTTTAGCTCAGATGGTAGAGCACCCAACCTGCCCCATGTGTTGAGGCTATAGCCCTTGTGCAGGCGACCCCGGTTCAAATCCCACACCGAGCAGTCTTTCCCCACCTTTCTGCCTCCTATTTCCTGTCTCTCTTGGACGACAAAGTATAGTATGTCGTTTTTGTCAAATTTTGGACCATAAGTTTTCTTTCAAAAAAATGGTCAGATTTTGGACAAAATAGTGTAGTATGACATTGAGGTCAACGACATAGTATAGTATGACGTTTTGGTCACATTTTCAGCTAAAAAAAAGTTTCAAAATGTTTTTCCGACTTTGGACGACAGTATAGTATGTCGTTATTGTCAAATTTTGGACCAAATTCATTTTTTTCAAAAAAATTGTCAGATTTTTGACGAAATAGTGTAGTATGACATTGAGGTCGACGACATAGTATAGTATGATGTTTTGGTCACATTTTGGGCAAAAAAAAAGTTCATAAAAAAAATCTGAGTTTGGAAGACATAGTATAGTATGTAGTTTTTGTCAAATTTTGGACCAAAATATTTGTTTCTAAAAATGGTCAGACTTTGGATGAAATAGTGTAGTATGAAATTGAGGTCGACGACATAGTATAGTATGACGTTTTGGTCACATTTTGGGCTAAAAAAAAAAGTTCATAAAAGAAATCTGATTTTGGACGACATAGTATAGTATGTCGTTTTTGTCAAATTTTGGACCAAAATATTTTTTCCAAAAAAATGGTCAGATTTTTGACGAAATAGTGTAGTATGACATTGAGGTCGACGACATAGTATAGTGTGATGTTTTGGTCACATTTTGGGCTAAAAAAAAGTTCATAAAAAAAATCTGATTTTGGACGACATAGTATAGTATGTAGTTTTTGTCAAATTTTGGACCAAAATATTTGTTTCTAAAAAATGGTCAGATTTTAGACGAAATAGTGTAGTATGACATTGACGTCGACGACATAGTATAGTATGATGTTTTGGTCACATTTTGGGCTAAAAAAAAAAAGTTCATAAAAAAAATCAGATTTTGGAAGACATAGTATAGTATGTTGTTTTTGTTAAATTTTGGACCAAAATATATATTTTTTTAAAATGGTCAGATTTTTGACGAAATAGTGTAGTATGACATTGAGGTCGACGACATAGTATAGTATGATGTTTTGGTCACATTTTGGGCTAAAAAAAAAATCTGATTTTGGAAGACATAGTATAGTATGTAGTTTTTGTCAAATTTTGGACCAAAATATTTGTTTCTAAAAAAATGGTCAGATTTTGGATGAAATAGTGTAGTATGAAATTGAGTTCGACAAGTTATAGTCTCACGTTTTAGCTCAGATGGTAGAGCACCCAACCTGCCCCATGTGTTGAGGCTATAGCCCTTGTGCAAGCGACCCCGGTTCAAATCCCGCACCGAGCAGTCTTTCCCCACCTCTCTGCCTCCTATTTCCTGTCTCTCTTGGAAGACATAGTATAGTATGTCGTTTTTGTCAAATTTTGGACCATAAGTTTTCTTTCAAAAAAATGGTCAGGTTTTGGACAAAATAGTGTAGTATGACATTGAGGTCAACGACAAAGTATAGTACAGGGGTCACCAACGTGGTGCCCGCGGGCACCTGGTAGCCCGCAGGCAGCCAATACGGTGCCCGCGGGCTCACTTCACTTCACCTCACTTGCATGTATCCGTATGATCGCTCAGTAAAATATCTTTGATATTGTTTATAAAAACTGGTAATCGTTAGGAGTAAGCACTGGAATGAATGTGTATGCAGTTGAATGCATAATATTAATCATTTAAATGGTAAACAAAAAAAAAATGTTAATGTGGTAGCCCTCCATATTATTTTTTACCCTTCAGGTAGCTCTCATCTCAATAAGGTTGGTGACCCCTGGTATAGTATGACGTTTTGGTCACATTTTGGGCTAAAAAAAAAAAGTTCATGAAAACAATCAGATTTTGGACGACATACTGAAAAACATTACATACAAAAACGACATGTAATGTCGACCTCATAGAAAAACGACATACATACAAAAAAATGTATGTCGTTTTTGTCAAATTTTGGACCAAAATATTTGTTTCTAAAAAATGGTCAGACTTTGGATGAAATAGTGTAGTATGAAATTGAGGTCGACGACATAGTATAGTATGATGTTTTGGTCACATTTTGGGCTAAAAAAAAAAGTTCATAAAAGAAATCTGATTTTGGACGACAGTATAGTATGTCGTTTTGGTCACATTTTGAGCTAAAAAAAAAGTTTCAAAATGTTTTTCCAACTTTGGACGACATAGTATAGTATGTCGTTTTTGTCAAATTTTGGACCAAAATATTTTTTTCAAAAAAATGGTCAGACTTTGGATGAAATAGTGTAGTATGACATTGAGGTCGACGACATAGTATAGTATGACGTTTTGGTCACATTTTGGGCTAAAAAAAAAAGTTCATAAAAAACAATCAGATTTTGGACGACATAGTATAGTATGTCGTTTTTGTCAAATTTTGGACCAAATTATTTTTTTTTAAAAATGGTCAGATTTTGGACGAAATAGTGTAGTATGACATTGAGGTCGACGACATAGTATAGTATGATGTTTTGGTCACATTTTGGGCTAAAAAAAAGTTCATTAAAAAAATTCGATTTTGGACGAAAAGTTTTTTTTCAAAGAAATTGTCAGATTTTGGATGAAATAGTGTAGTATGACATTGAGGTCGACGACATAGTATAGTATGATGTTTTGGTCACATCTTGGGCTAAAAAAAAAATTCAAAATGTTTTTCTGATTTTGGACGACATAGTATAGTATGTCGTTTTTGTCAAATTTTGGAACAAAAGTTTTTTTTTCAAAAAAATGGTCAGATTTTGGACAAAATAGTGTAGTATGACATTGAGGTCGACGACATAGTATAGTATGACTTTATGGTCACATTTTGGGCTAAAAAAAAAATTCAAATTTTTTTTTCCGATTCCGGACGACATAGTATAGTATGATGTTTTTGTCAAACTTTGGACCAAATTCATTTTTTTCAAAAAAATGGTCAGATTTTGGACGACAAATGCAAGTCAGGTCTGTGTACACCATAAGAAGATAAGTAGCAATGCCGTTCACATTGAGAGAAGGCTGTTTTCTCTGTCCCTCTACATATTTAACTGTTCTGAGACAGACAGCCGTGTGGTGAAGGACGTTCCAGCCTCTGTCTCTCAGCTCTCTGGGCCAGTTTCTACCGCATCTTTTATTTATTTTTTCTCCCTTTTCCACCCTTCTCTTTTTTCCTGAACTACCTCTCATTCACTGGTTCTGAGGTCAGCCGGGTTCAGTGTTTTTACAGAGCTGCACTGAGCTGTGGTTTCTCAGACAGAAACACCAGCTCAGTGAGCGAGAGACAAGGAAACTTTAATTATATCTTATAAATATATAAGTGGATGTTGAAGAATTTTATATGGCTCAGGCCAGAGTTCAGAAATCTGGGCAGCCAATGGTTGATATATAATTTCAGATATTTCTGGGCTGTTTTCTCCATCTACCAGTTAAATTATGTTCAACTTTTTTTGTCCCCCGTGCATCAGTTCAGAGAAAATTGCCCACATTTGTCATAATGCTTAAACTTTGCCAAATAATCTGCATCAAACATTACATTTAAAAATGCCATTAAAACCAGTATGTTAAGGAAATACAATGCATTTTATTTTAAAACATATCAACAAACAAAGTGGGTTTTTTCTCCCTTGGAAGTTTTTTTATTTACTTGTTTTATTTCATATTATTGAAAATTGATTACTTGGGATTAAGGGGCAGAGTAAATAAAATAATTATTGATATTAAATAGTTTTCTTTATTATTATTTGTGAATTAAATGAAATTTACAAACTAAAAAAATAAAAAACTATTAAACCAAATAAACTGTTGGAGGAAGAGGTTTCTCATGCACTTGGCAGCAGTAATCAAGTTTTGTAAGACCAAAAACTTTCATAAATCTGAACCCACAATCTATGTTTTATTTTGTTTTTCATTTTATTTGAGCTTATTTTCTCAATGTTCAGCTCCTGCTCAGTAACTGTTCACATAGAAAATGTATTAGTAGTGATTCATTCATCCATCCAAATCTATTTAATTCCTGCTACTTATAAGGGAGTGTCTTATTGGCACAGATATACTTTTCATAGATCTGTTAACGTCATTAACGTGTGTGCACAGGGCACTGAACGGCAAACCAGCACAACAAAGAGGAACTAATTAGTCAAAGTTACAGCAAATGTTGGGGAGAAAAACCCCCCTTTATGTGCCAGTGTGTCAGTATGTCTAAAGCATATAGACGTACATAGAGAGGGACAATAGTGGTGAAAACACATGATCCAGACTGCATTAACCTCGTCTTCATGGCCTGGGCTTTGCTATTGTGCCTGAGCGGTACTGAGTCCAGGCCAGCTGGCTCTGGTCCCAGTCCTTCAGTCCTCTTCACTGAAGGGTGAAGTGGAACAGTGCCAGAGAGAGGATGCAGTCACATGCTGGCCACTATACGCTGAATACACAGACGGATGGACACTGAAGAACAGTGGGGGAGTGTGAAGGACAAAGTCGGAAAAATGAATCAATGCCAGGAGTCGCTTATACGCTGACACGTCGATGGAAGACGGGATGTGTTCAGCGATGAAAGGAGGATGGCATACAAATGAAGGGTGGGTGGATGGAAGAGGGCCGGCGCTGGGTAAGAGGGTATTGACCATCCTGCCAGTTCGTCAGGAGACCGATTGAAAAGCTCCACAAAAAGAACAAATGGATGGACGTCTGCCCAGTTCCCAGGATCTGCTGAACTCAACACAGCTTCATTGTTGTACTGCATATGACCTGAGCTGAAGTGGGACGAGTCGATGAGTGACTGTCCGGCTGCTGACAGACGCTTATTGAACGAGGGGATTCTCGCTCAAAAATCAAAGTTGGCTAGCTCGCTCTGCGACACAGGGTCCACTCAAGACATGGCCACATCAATCACAAATCAGAAAAATCTCAACTGTTGGATTGATGACATGTAACGATAGTATGATGAGTTCATCCAGTACTTATAATTTCATTATTGCACTCAAATGTCAAAGGTCAAAGGTCAAGACGACCTGCTGAAGTTCAAAGCTAGCATCAGAAAGAGGAGGAAACTTGATTTAAGTGACTTTAAATGTGACACGGTCGTTGAAAGAGGGGCTGGTCTGAATATTTCAGAAACTGCAGAGAGGCCAACACACTGCGAACACTGACAGTAGGTCATTTAAAGGAGAAATATTATGCAATATCCACTTTTTAATCATTTTAATACTTATATTTGGGAATCTGGAGGCCCGATGAGTTGGCAAAGTGTGAAAAAAGATGACGAGGAGTAGAATATACAGTATCTTCGCACATGTTCTCCAAACACACCTATAGTTTGATATTAACACAATTAACCCAACGGTTTACATGACAGTGTCTTATTCACACCTTTTGTCTTTATCAGGTTAATATCACATGATTTAATCAGATCATCACGTCCTGCTGTAGTTTTCGCAGCTGTATGCATGCGTGATTATAATCCCACTAGGCTCTATAATGTTTACACAGGAATATGAATGGTTAAAATGCAAGCATGGAATAATATGAGCAGAAGTTGATTAATTTAAGGGATTTTAGTTGTGATAAAGTTTTTAATTGAACATTTATTTATTTTTATTTTTTTTTTTAAATTAGGAATTAGATTAAACAATAAAATTATATTTTTGTCTTCAGGTGTGAGTCATTAACTTTCTGTCAGTTTTTCTCTCTCTCTGCAGCCACATGACTCTCAGTCATTATGGTATAACATGTTCTAGATGGGATTGAACCACCTCTCATCTCAGTATCTTTATTCACAATGCTCTGTATTTTACTAAAAGCAAATAAATATGTTTTTTTGTAAACTGATAAACAAAGAGATGATTTAACCAGATTTAAAACTGATGACCAACTTTAAAGAGGGCTAAGTTTTGTGTTTGTGGTGTCAGAGAAAAGGTCACAGGCTCTGCTGCTGCTCACTGTGAGCTGTTTTTACATTTGTTTCCTGCCAAATCATCCCCCCCCCTCTTCTTCTGTTATCTCACCTCCTACTCACTGTTGCTCCATTTTCTCCGTCTCTCAGTTTGTACGTGCATTTTTTCCATCTAAGAAAAAAGGTGCAAATGTCAAAGAAAAGATTGCACACGTGGAAACTGACAGTAAGTTTATCACATGATGCAACACTGACCACAAACCAGATGGCATTCAGTGTTCAGTGACAGAACTTAGTACAATATTTGCTTTAGAACCACTTTTTTTTGTTGACACTTCAAACTGGTATTTTTAAAATTTACATGACAGCCACAATGTAGAATGACTTTGCATATTTACATCAAACTAAGAGGAAAACAGAAGAGTGGGGTGTGGTCAGCAACTGTAGATCAGAAGATCAACGGTTAATGTCTTCGTCTTCATGTCTTTTTTCCCCTTTCATTCATCAGTTGGTTCAATGGTCCTTATCTGAACTGCACATAACACGTACAAACACAGATAATGAAGGCATGCAGAGAAAGTTGGTCTTGTTTAATATAAATGAGATTAAATATGACATCAATTTAACCCATTCATTTGGTTGAAGAGAGTTAGGGTCGTACGTTGTTCAAATGTAAGGGCAGGTCACATGAAAATACTTGACACTTTAACCTGTAGAAGCTGCGTTTTTCTCCCAAAAAATGTGTTATTAAAACGTGTGTACATGTTTCCCATGTATTAGGGATGTGTTGAGAAATAATGACACTGTCTGGTCATTAAAGCACTGATTAAATAGACTTTTGCTCAGTACTTACATAATGAAATGTCACCGTCTTTCTGTGATTGTCTACTTGTTTGAGTTTATTATTTTAAAAATAAACTAAATAGGCGCATAATCAGGGTGGGAATCGCCAGAAATGCCACAATACGATATCATGACGATAGTGCGATAGACTGAGTACTTGCGAAATCATATATTGCGATATACTCGCACAACAGCTCTGGTGAGAGTGAGAACTTGGCGCCATCTAGTGGACTAAAATGTCAATTGATTGATTTTTCTTACTTAAAATTGACACTTTTGCATAATATCGCTGCACAAAATATTGCGATATTTCACTGTATCAATGCACATACAGGCCTGGCATGTGTACTACAGACATTTCCTGGAACGATGCCAGAAACAACAAAGGGAAAAAAAAGTGGTTTATGATTTCAACACTGGAAGTTGTTATTTTTTATGACAAGACAGACGGAGGCAACTAAAGTCAGACAACTGTAAATAGTAAAACTGTTACATCCGATAGCCCTAACCCGTAAAACTGTAAATAAAAATCAACAAAGGCATTTTAGCTGAGTCATGTTTGGGCTGTACTTTTTGGGAGAACACAGTTGGAGAACACAGTTGGAGAACTATATCTTTGAAATGACTCAGCACAAATGTGTCGTTAACCGCTTCAGTTCATAAATGGTCTAAAATTATACTGTCAGACTAAAATCTGTCGATACTCGAGGTTGTGATAGCTGTATTGCACACAAAAGTGACATTGATACCGTAGAGTATGACAAAACACAAAGAGGTATTCGCAAAAACCCCTGGTCGCTCAGCAGTTTAAATCCTTCTAGTCACAAACAATCCCTCTGCCAGCTCTGACAGTATTACTCAACAGATCCTTTTTCAAATTATGCAAACAAACAATGTTACATCATCTCTGATGACAAAGACCAAACACAGGCAGAATAACAACATCAGCAAAAATCACCAAATGTTATGCAATGCAGCTGTAAATATAAAAAGCACCTGCACAGTATTTATATTTATAACGATTATAAACAATTACCGTGTAATATAATTATGTAATGGTTCAGTCACATTCACCACAGAGACGGTTCCATGACACGGATTACACCTTTAAATGCCCCCTCCCCTTCTCCCTGCGTCAGCGCTGATTGGCTGCGGCTGATAATGGGTCAACAGAGGAGGAGGAGGCGGAGGCGGCAGCAGAGAGAGAGAGAAGGGCAGCATGTTTACAGCTGCCCACTCTTCACCTACATGCTGTGAACATTATTCTATTACTTGATATAATCAAAGCCACGGAACTCGGTCGACGGCGATGTTGTTGTTGTGGTGCGGCGCAGGGAGGCTGTGCGCGGCGGCGGCAGCGGCAGCGGCGCACACGCTCAGGGCGCCGCGCTCGTGTGCGGTGCACAAAGCAAACAGACTGAGGTGCGTCACTCTGACATTACGCAAAGGTCACACGTTTCACTGGAGCCGGTCTCTCTGTGGACCTGCTGACTCAACACTTGTTCACCCGAGGAAGCAACGACAGGGAACTCATCCCATACAAAAATGTGACTTTGGAATCCGGGACTGGAGGCACCTGGATCTGGACCGAGTGCCCAGGGGCGGGAGAACAAGTGAGGGCGGTCATTTAGATGTAATCGGGACGGGGACGAGGCTCCACAGCAGCAGAGAGGAGCTGCTGTGTCATGGTTTGTTTCCAGGTAACCGCGGACTCTTCAACACCAGGACCAGCACCAGGACCAGGACCATGCACAGCAGAGCTTCATCCACGGCTGCAGCCACCAAGAGGAGTGACGTCAGCGAGGAGCCCGCGATTATCGACCCCAACACAACGGTGAATTTGGTACTCAACTAGTGTTTGTGTAACCTCACAGTGGAAGAAACAAAATGTCTGTCTGTCCTTCTACCTGTGCGTGTGTGTGTGTGCCTTGTTACATAGCAGTGCAAGAAGAGCTGAGCTCTGTGAATGTGATCTGTCTTCACAACCTGACTCTGAAACAGCAGCAACACAAACACACACAAGTGTGTGTTTCTATTCTTATCAGGACACTTTTACACGTTATCCTAACCATAACCACTTAACGCCTAAACCTTAACCTTAACCTTAACTGCAGTTCAAATCTTAGCCCTAAACTTAACTACTTCATGCCAGAAAAAGGCCACAAAGAGGTAATAAATACAGTACAAGGCAACACACACTTGATTTCTTTGCTCAACTGACAATTCTAACCTCAAAGTTAGGTCAGTTACTACCAAAAAAAGCCTTTTAAGATGTGAGGACTTACTAAAACATCATGTCTTCAAAATAATGGCTTTGAACCTGAATTTGTACTCACAACCTTGTGAGGACATGAACACACACACACAGGTTAGCACAGCTGTTCTTGTCAGGACAAACTCATAGCCCTCATAACCACAACAGCTCGATGCCAAACTCTAACCTTAACCAGTGCATAATTCAAATCTTAATCCTAACTGTAACCACATTAGGACCAGACTTTGGTCCCCATGAGGAAAACTGGTCCTGAAAAGGTCTGAATCAAGGAGGCAACAAAACACACAAACACACACACAGATCTATTTATTATTGTCAAATAAACAAGAGGCCTAACCAAAGCCCTGTTGTCCTGTCAGACACTTAAAGCTGCAGTACGTAGGGTTGATGGAAAAACTGCACTCAGATGCTGCACATTTAGATTTTAGGCTGTAAACACAGTCCAGAGGAGGAGCAGAAGAAGCTTCCTCCTGATCTCATCTCCTAGAGATAATTACACAAGACAGTCATGCTTTTTTTAAAGGCTGACATTAGCATGCTAACATGCTGACTGTTAAAAGATGAGATTTCCTTGCTAAATGTTGTAGATTAACCCACATTTTCGAGGGGGTTTTAAATCTTTTTAACTCATCTACAGTTTGT
This sequence comes from Microchirus variegatus, assembly GCF_963457635.1. NCBI lineage: Eukaryota > Metazoa > Chordata > Actinopteri > Pleuronectiformes > Soleidae > Microchirus > Microchirus variegatus. Next base: position 5,601,335 of record NC_139808.1, on the reverse strand, counting down.
AAACTGTTTGTTTGTAAATAATGCCACAAGAGTCACCATCTTGACTTCAGACGTGCGTGAACCCAGGTTTCATGGCAAATCGGCCAATAGCGGTTGAAATATTTGACTTTAAACCTAAGAGATGAATTTAGTCAATGTGCTAAAATATTTAAACCTGATAAAACGGATATTTTGGTCACCGAATGCAAGTGAAGTTGATTTAAATAAATTTTTTAAATCCCCTTTTGCTTTTGTAAACTAAACAATAAGAACTATTAGTGATGGGAATCGGTATCGTTCAGTATCTGTATCGGTCTGATACTGGTCAAAATCACTGGATTAGATATCAGACAGATAAAAATGCAAAATCAGATTCAATCCAAAAATCTTATGTATCGCATACTTGATGAATGAAAATCAGCAAAATTAATTTTGCTGAGTCATGTCTGGGCGGTTTATTTCTTCTTTTTGGAAGAACAATATGTGTTACACAGTTGGAAACTCAGCATAAATGTGGTGTTAACAGCTTCAAAGTTCATAAATGGTCTAAAATGACTGTTTCAGACTAATAACAATATCTGTAGATACCTGAGGTTGTGACATTGGTATTGTCCCATCCCCAAGAAACAACAAGCCACCAATTTGGTCATATTTTTTGTAATCCAACAGCAGCACACACCACTGTCACACAATCTACAAAATCCTTTTAATTTCACTCAGGCCTCAGTTTTTATTGCAAATCAGAGGCGCGACATGTAACACAATAGCATTGATGTCTATGCCACCGTGGCAGTTCCCCCATTTTACAGAGTCAGACATTAATTTAACTCTGTGATATTCCGCTGCCTGCATGAAAGTGGAACAACAACAATACCTCAAATTCCTCATTTTCTTCCCTTTTTTTATACACACAATGACAAAGTAGAAAAGACTGGTTGTGTAGTAGGAGACAAACCTGTTGACCACTCTATCTTTTGCCTCATGCTCTGTCTGTGTGCACGTGAGTGGCTCTCTGCCACAACGTCTCCTCATGTTTGCATGTGTTTTCATGCCTCTGAAAAGCTGTTATCAGACACACAGCAGTCTCACTGTGTCCCTCCCATTCACCCACTCTACACAACTCCTTTTGGCCGCTGCTGGCTCACATGACCCTCCCATGCTGCTGCCTGCCTTTACTTAAAGCTTGGCCTGACTGGCCTCTGAAAAGCAAAGGCCTGCTCCCTCACCCACGTTGGACTTTCTATTGTGTATTGTTTTCAGGCCAGTGAATACGTCAGCCAGCCTGTGGCTTTATCCTGGGAGTTTAGACCTAAATTCTTTATCTTCTTCACGGTCTCAGTGTCCACTCGATTTTAAATGTCAGCAGGAAATTTACAGATGGATATCCACAAAAGAGTGAAGGCATTCAAATATGAATGAGAGCTACTGTATTTGGAATTAATGTATGAATCTCACAAGCCACGCAGAATCTTAGACAATGAGACGCTTTCATGTTTAAAACTAGACCAGGAAGTTACAAATCAACATAATCTACAAATTAAAAGGCGATGTATTTAACAAATGTGCAAATATGCATGATTAAAGATATTCAAACTTTATATTTGTAGCCTTTGGGCAGTTCCAAATCTTTATTGACAGGGTGGATTCTTGTTTGTTTTGTAGGTAAGAAGCTTATGAAAGTATTCCTGTCAATTATTGCATTAGTGCCTCATCATTCTCTCCTTTCATGCTATTCCATAATCGGCCTACATTTTGTCCTATTTAATGTTGACTTTGACGTGAAATTCTCCCTCTTGTCTGGACTTTGTACGCACGACAGCATGTCAGGAGTTTGACTAAAAATAGATAATATCCCACTCAGGCCTAACCCCGTTTCCTGTTTTCCCACTGTGGAATTGTGCTCTTGGCAGAAACGATGATTTTTAATAACAAGGCACTGAACCACCCCCCACTCCAACAACCCCCACCAGTTAACACTAAACCCTCAGCCTGATTAAAGAGAACAATGAGAAAACTGTCAGTGAAGTTGAAAGTGTAATAGGTTTTTCACCCAGTCTGCTTAATGAAAATGAAAACCCTGAGGTAAACTGGAGGGGTGTTATAAAAAAAATGGTGTAATTGCATTAGCTCAGCAGGGTGATCAGGAAAATGAGTGGCAGGTCTGTGAGCAAGGACTCACACACACACACACACAGCCACAGTCTACATAATGTAAGAAAGATATCACATTGTTCCATTTGGCTGACTGAAACCAGACTTTAAAGAAAACTACATAAGTTGGATGAACACACCCTGATAATGTGGTCAGGAGTCAAATTACAATTACATGTATGTTCTTTGGCCCATAACCAAAAGAACAGTGAGGAAAAAAATGGTAAAAATTCCTTTTTTTGACTGATGACAGAACAAGTTTACACCGCACCAGCTCAAAGAATTTAATACGTTTAATACGTGAGTTCATGGATGGTAGGAAGAATCAGGATGATGCTGGACAAGCTACCAGCTAAAGTTACTTTGGTCTATGATGTAATAAGTCAACGGGAAATGACCCATTACATACAAGCTGAAAGGGGACACCACCACCTCATGTAGTGGAGGAGACACAAGTACTTGATAGTGCATGTATTCTTTATTCTATACAAGGACAGTAGTCTGAGTCAGATTCTAAAATTTTCAACCCGTTTGCCTTGGTTCTTAGTTTGAAAACAGAGAAGCTATTATTATTATTATTACTTCTACAGAGGACACTGATTTTTTTTGTCTGCATGGTGAATAACTCAATATTTAAAAGGACACATTTTTAGATATTTTTCTGGGGATGTGGGTTCTGGTCCTAGGAAGAAATTAATAGATTGTTAACCTTGTGAGATGGGGGGGGGGGGGGTTGTTCCTAATTCTGTTTAAAATGTCAATATTGCTTAGAAAGAACTCTTTCCTTTGCAGCAAACATGCAATATGGGGATTAGGTAAATTGGACACTTTAAATTGACCATAGGTGTGAGAGTGAGAGTGGGTGTTCTACCACAACCCTCCTGTGGGGGATAAAGGGGTAGAAGATGGACGGATGATGAGAAAGAAAGAACAAACAGACTGACAGACAGGCGCCTCACCTCATGGTCTATGTTACTGTGTATTTTGGTCAAAATCCAGATCTTAATCTGTATTGACACTGTGAAACTGAACAGCCTTGGTGGTGTTTTGTACTCTTTCTCTAGTAATTTACTTATTTACTTATTACATAGATAGAGACTGAGTCTGTGTGTGTGAGATCTGTAAATGTTTAGTCTATCTCTGGATCTGACTGAATAAATGAGTACAGACAAATCAATATTTCAGCACAGAGAAAACTTTAAAGTTTGTCTGCTCAGTGTATTTGAATGGACGTTCAGTTTTTCTAACAGTGTAATATCGCTGTCGGAGTGAAAAAAAGACCAACGCTGCTTTTACAACTCTTTTCATGCTTAAATGCCTGTTACACAGGTTTGACTGCATTACAAGCAAGAGGCTACTGTTATGAAACGTAGCCCAGGAGGCGTTCGTTCAGTAAACGTAGGGTTGCTTTTCTTAAACCTCTGCTGTCTTGGTCTTGTGTCTATACCATCAATGCTTTGTTGGGTTTTACTGTGTGTTCTCTCAGTTTTATTAGAGGCAAACACTAGGGGTGACCTGCTGGCCCCCTGCTACGTGTCAGATGGTGTGATAATGTTTGTTGTGTGTGTGTGTGTGTTTGTGCACTAATGAGAGGCTCCCTGTAAGAGAGAGTTATTGCTTTGTACACGAGTGCAAGCCTGCATAATGATGTTAATTATCTACATAACACAGCAGTAGCCTCATCTTTATTATGAACATTTACAGGATGAAGGGCCCACTTCGATTACTCAACTCTGAGACATCCATCCATCCATTTATCTACCGCTGTGATGAATGAAATGTCTTTCTTCTATACGGCTGAACAATAAACTTCACATTTAAACAATGCACTTAGCAAATTGCACTGGCTGCAATTTAATTGTTCTATTTTGATTGTTGTTACACAAACAATTGGTGTCTTTGACGTCTTATCCTTGCACTAGAGCATGGTTGATTATTTGAATGGTTTCATCTATTACACAGTGAATATTTAACTGAAGTTGGACTTTAACAAGTTCATTAATTCATCATGTTCTAACCACTCCCTGCTATTTTTTTCTTCTCTCTCATTTATTCCAACAGGAGCAGAAGTTAAAGGAAACGCCCACTACGTCCTCGTCGACTGAAAAGGCCCCAGAGGAGCCCGAGCCAGAAGGAGGGAAACCCTCCAAGACGCAGCAGCTAAAGAAAGTCTTTAAGGAGTATGGAGCGGTGGGAGTTTCCTTTCACGTCTGCATCTCCCTCATGTCTCTGGGAATGTTCTATCTGCTTGTATCCAGGTAACCAAAGAGTGGACCGCTTGTTGTTCTACATGTGGCATTTAATTCCAAGCAAAAACACAAGCTTTGGTTGTTTTGTCCATTGCGGGCTGCTGTAGAAACATGATGGCACAAGATGGCGGCCTTTGTAAAGCAAGGTCCCAGTATAAGTACACGGAAAAAGGCTTAATCTAAGACGATGAAAACCAATGAAAAATGACGATGAAAAATTTAAATGGATAATACACAAAGACAAACATACTTAGGGGTAAAATATTGAATTTCTGCAACTAAATCCTTCTAAATGTTATACACCAGACCATTTTAAAGTTAATTTAGGTGCAGCAAGCAACCAATGTTTTTATTGATTCACTGATTGATCACCATTAGATCTATAAAATCACAGAAAACCATTAAACATGCTTATCAATATCCTTTAGACATATTTAAATGCCTTGATTTGACAGACACACAGTCGTAAACTAGCAGTATTTGGTTTATATTGCTATAAAATTGTAATGTAAATTGTAACCGAAATGTGTTGGCTAAGAGGCTGCAACCAAATAATATTTGGCAATTTAACAGAAAAAGAGTCAATTATGAACATAATTAACAATTTCCTATTGACTGTAGGGCTGCAAATTTTCATAATCGATAAATCTTTGGATTATTTATAACTAGAAAAGCACTCCTGCCAAGGCAGCTCAGTGCCTATAAAATACACCCTGCTGGGTCAGACAACCAGTGTTGAAACCAGTGATAGGGTCTATGAATCACGCCAAAATTTCAAATCACTTGTTCCTGGTCCCATTGCGGACATTTCCTGAATTTCATCCAAATCCGTAAGTGACTTTTCAAGTGATGTTGCTAACAGACAAACAGACAAACAAACCCCGGCAAAAACATATACCTCCTTGGTGGAGGTTAATAATCAGCAGTATAGCAGCTTTGGCTAATCCTGGTTACTCTCGATGAAGGGGACAAAGTCTAGATCCCTTCACAACCTTCTCAAAAGCGTATCCTGAAGAGTTGATGTGGCTGTGAATGAGGGAACTGCAAAACACTTAAACAATATCTCTGAAGTGCATCAAACTTCACTTCCTGATATCATACTGACAGTAACATTTCCAAATGGCTCGACCACAGACGGCTCTTACACAGAGGAATGCAAAATGTCTGCTGTAAATTGGCAGCAAATGGGACCTTTTTATATGCGAGGACGCTAAGTACGGCCTCTTGTTATGCCCCACTCAGTCGGCCATATTGTAGCAGCCCTGCTGTTGTGGAGACACTGCTGCTGGCTCAGTCAGATGCAGACACTAAAATCATGTGGAGTGCCTGAATAAAACATTAGGTAATTTTCTCCTCTTGCTTTCTTTTTTTTTTTTTGTTAGACCTTTACCTTTTCCACAATATGTGCAGAATTTCAAATCTTTTGACATTTGCCCTGCATTTTTATTACCTTCTAATGACAGTGATGGACAGAGGAAAAGCCAAAGCAGCCAAAGGCAGCGAGCCCACGTCTGTTTGTCTGAGCCACATGCCAGGGCCTCGAACACTGCAGCGACTTGGCAGTGATTATCTGACAGCTTGGCGATTTCCTCCTACAGCTCATAACAAACCCTCGAACTGAGAAGTTACTCAGTATCCAGCGACCGTCCAGTATTATCATTTTGTCCACAGAGGCCAGGCGATGTGGCCTGCTAATACAGTGCTGGGTAATCAGATGTCACAGTTCAGATGGATCCTTATATTTAACTGAGCAACGTTTATGGAGCGCAGTGGAGCTGTTAATGTGAGAGAAAGAGGGGGAGAGACGGAGGGGGGCTGTGGTACTGCTTTAAGCCTGGTGCTTTCACATTCTTTGCATATTTCTCCCCTAAATAGCTCAAAGGTAAAGATCTTAAATAAGTTAAAGTGTCTCATATACACAGAGTTGCATGGGGGCTTGTTAATAATCCTCCCCCCCTTTGATTTGTTTACTTTGCTGATTCTTATCTCCACCGTAAATGGGCCAATAGGCTATGAACAAAACTGTTATGGAACATGAGTTATTGCACACAGCTTCATCTGGTGGAGATAAAGGGGCACTGCACTTACATTAGCATACACTGGAACTCAAAACAGAGGGAGAGTTTCCTTTACTTTTACTGAAAGTGTTGTGCAAGAAAACACTACACACACACACACACACACACACTGTTTTTAAGTTATTAATATAGTTAAAAAAAAAAATATATATATATTTAAAGACAAAATATTCAAAATGTTTGCATAAAAATAACAAAAATAATTATGAGACTATTGGTATTTATCAGAAACATGAATCCGTATGACTATTCAAGGCGATGGACTGTGAAAACCCCTATGAAACTTCAGTGTGCCGAAGAAAATATTTGGTATCAGTAGTTGGCCGGTGTCTTGTTTTGCTTTCATGTTATGGTAATGGGTCACTGACTCTCAAAGAGCTCCTCTTACAGCACAAGTGAACCAAATAAGAAAACAGTTCCCATGATCCCACACTGCTTCCCAATGTCGTCAACCTTGTTTTTTTTTCCCCCTTTTGTTTTTCATAACAGCAGAAATCCATGAATCCATATCCATCTGTCATTTCACATGACGTGTGCTAAAGATTAAAGATATCAGTGGAGTCACTGATATCCAAACACTTGTTTTAAACAACTGCAATCTAAATGTAGAGGAGTAAAAAGTAAGTGATTGGCTAATGTATGAATTACACACACTTTTTAACCACTCTCTTGTGTTGTTGTGTCTCCCCAGTGGGATCGATATGGCGGCCATTCTGTGCAAACTGGGCTTCAGCGAGACAGTGGTCCGCTCAAAGATGGCGGCAGGAACCAGCACGTTCGTCCTGGCCTACGCCATCCACAAGCTCTTCGCTCCGGTGCGCATGAGCATCACCCTGGTGTCCGTCCCGCTTATTGTGCGCTACTTCAGAAAGACTGGTCTCTTCAAGCCACCAACGCCTACACCATGAAGACCTGTGCATTATTTCTGCCTCATTTAAGCAACAAGCATCCAGATTATTGTTAGTCATTAAATTAAAAACATCTGTACATACTATTTCTCTTTTTTTTAATTGCAGTTGTGAATTCGGGTTAAATGTTTTCTTTGCATTGTAACAGAATCACATGTTTGAAGTAGTTTTCTGTGAGATTAAAAAAAGAAAAGTAATAATGTAACTGCTCACCAAACACCAGTGTATCTGGAGTTGTGTCTTAATGTGTGTGTGTGTGGATTTAAAAACTCAGAAACTAAAGCACAAAACAGTCTGAAAGCTCAAATATTTATAAACCAGTTACAAGTCAGAGCAGTGTGGCGATTTTCAGTTTCAGGACTGAGCTCTTTTCACTGGCCAGGTTTTTCCTCCAAATGCTGTGAAGGTTGCCCACAGGGACAACAGGAGAAAAAAAAAGCTGATGTCTCTTCCACTGCTCCCTGAGAGCTGACTAAGCCATGTTCTGGTGTTAGGTGAATCAGCAGAATATTCAGGTTCACTGTCTCCTACCTCCATCCTCTCTCTCTCTCCATCCTATCCATTCTCCTTACACAACTCAGACTCTCTCCCATTTTTCTGATATTGTTTTACTTCTCTAATATTCTGCTCTCTCTCCTGGCATTCAATTTCTTCTCCCTCTATCCTTTTGCTGCCTCCATTTTCTCTTCATTTGCCGCCTCTTGTTCTCTTTGCTAATGCCACTACCTGGTTTGCCAGAACATTAATCTCTGAGTGAGGGTGATTGTAGTTCCGTGCAACCTCTGAATGAACTTGTTTTTTGGGGTAGGATAGTTCTCTTCTGATTGGACTTTGACTAATAAAGGGAGTTTTGTCTTTTATACTTGGTGTTTTTTTTCTCTCCATGAAATAATTCCACATTAGAAGTATATTTTATCACTTAATTTGGTTTCAATATGATTCTCTTAAGTTTGGTGCTGTGATTTCGTTTCATAGTTCAACTCTTGACTGCAGGCGTGTTGAAAATAATCATTATTAAGACGCACTGCGATGCGAGCATGGAAGATTCTGCAGCGATGCAGATACAGCCCATGTACTAATGTCTGCAGCCTGACTGCAGAGGCATTAGTTGTTCAATTTAACAAACAAAGAAAATGTTATGTCATATTTAATTTGACTTATACTGCTTGTACTGACCGAAGATGCAACGTGCCATGATGAATCATGGACTAGATTTGAATCGTGACATACACGGCCTCACAGTTGGCAGCTTTGTGCACTCCCTGGTCAGTGCCAAATACCATCTGATTAACTAGTCAACACTTTGGAAAACAATTAACAGCCTAATATTTCCCTCAGGAGACAAACAAGATAAAATAAAGTCTAATATTGGATGAAATACTGACGGAAATCTTCCCAATTCCCTAACCTATTTTTTCTGTGGGAGGAGAGATTAAATTACAGAAGCTGAGTGGAGAGAAAAAATGGAAAATTGCTCTATTTTGGGAGTTAACTGAAATCAGTAGCTGTTACTTAACAATACATGGAGTATGTGTGTCGAAAATGAAGGCTGCCCTTCCCATTTTAACCACACAGAGGAGCTCCTGAACTACAAATGCCCACTCCCCGTGTTGTCCCCCTGTGGTGTGACCACGTCACACAGCTCTCATTTCTCACTCTGAACATCTCAGTGTGTCGTCAAGATAGATGCCGGCTTCAAAAACGCGAGAATGAGAATCGCTCCTCATGCATCACTAAGACGCGCACAATGTTTAAGAGATGATCGATGAGCAGCACAGCAGCGATTAAATCAGAATGGAACTCTTGTTTCGGTCTCAAACTGTACAAACTCCAGATAACAGGAGGAGACTTTAACACAAAGAAGATAATCGGGCGGTAATGACGGTGCACGGTGCGTTTCAGAAAGGGCTCGGGTCACCTCACACTGACCAGATTTACTCTTCATAAGTATTCATCACTCTGTGGCTCTGTAGCATGTCTGCGCCATCCCATCTCGCTCCTCTCTGTCCTCCCTCTCTCCTACCCTTGAAGGTTTGACAGGTCAGCTAGCACAGCGAGCAAGCCTCAGCTGGCGTGCCCCTGAAGATCTGCAGTGTAGTGAACGGTAGCTGCCTTGAACGAGACCAATCTTTTCTGTATGTTTGTGTATATATGTGTGTGTGTATGCGTTTCCTGGCCCAGTAAATAATTCAACCAGGAGAGGTGTGAACTAAGAGAAAACTAAGAGAACATGGTGGTCTATGCCAAATATCAACCCAGGTGTTTCAGGAATACGAGCTTTGGCAGCACTGTGACAGACTGATGCGCTCGCGCACACACACACTCGCACACACTCACACCCGCACACACACTCACAGATCTGCAGAGGAGGAAGGAGAAGCCTTGGCCTCATTAGCCATGATGAGGACAGGGAGCTGCCATCGCCTCTCCATCCCCTGCATGTCCCCCATGGCTAGGAACAAATTGGTGACAGCGCTCCCAGCCACTCTGTCGGACTATACCCACTCTGCACTGGGCTGTGTCAGACTTGTCTCCATCCACACAAATGTGCATTTGTGTATTAAGAGAGTGTGTGAGGGTGGGGCTGGGTCTGGGGTGTGAATATGTACATGGCAGAAAGAGGACAGGGTGGAAGGAGTCATTGGTCATGCTCCACTCTCACCTTTTTTTTTGCTCTGCCCAAAATTGAATTATGATTCCTGTGAACACTTCATCTTGAGTTTGACGACCCCCCCCCCCCCCTCCACCACCACCCCACAAATGTATTGGGTTCAAGGGGTCAGAGCTCCTGCTTCAGCACCTTTTATGAAAGTTAGATTCAGCGTCAGGTGCACCCGTGACGGGTGTGTGTATCCAGACACAGGTGCCACTTCTGATGCAAGACTTTGAAAGGCGTGTGTGTGTGTGTGTGTGTATCGTATTTGCAAAGTGCTGATGCACACAATGATACGTAAACACAAGGCAGCAGAAGCGCACACACACACACACACACACACACACACACACACACACACACACACACACACACACACACACTCCTCCTCCCTGACATCTACTCCAACTCACCTCCTGACAAGCTGCATTTTTCGCCCCCTTCTATTAAATTTCTTCATTTTAATTATTTCTTAGAATTCTTACTGCTCCGTCTCCCTGCACCTGCTCATCATCCCTCCTTATTTACCTTCCTCCCACCATCTCCTCATCTCCTGACCTGCTCGGGAAACCTGTTTAGACCAACAGAATGACAGCGTCGAGATGGAGCAGCAAATATTTTTGTCAACCTCTGCGCTTCAAAGACATCCTGTGAATTTCTTTACGGGGACGGCTGACATAAAGTTTTAAAGGTGTACACGATGGAAACGCGCCGCACACACAAACTAACAAACCTCTCCTTCTCGCTCGTCAACCCTGTTTTCTTTGTATATTTTTTTTGGCCACTCCTCTCTTTCTCCACAACTTTCTTTCGCTGGAGCATCTCTTCTTCCCTCCCCTTCCCTCCCTCCCTCCCCAGCTCTCTCCTCTGCCTGTCTCTGAGTTAAGTTTAGCAGATGCACCTGATGGCAGCATCATCTCGGAGCACCTGTCAGCTGTCTGCCTTCATCACGGCTCCACTGCTGCCACAGGGGCCACAGGGAAGCAAACCTGGAGACAGTCGCTACTATCAACAGCTGCATCTTATTATTTTAAACACCAGTGCCAGTCATTTTCCACCGGAGTTGCGTGCATTTAATTTTCTTTCTTGCGTATACGCCCGTGCACGTCTGTGCGAGTGTGTGCGGAGCGCGCGTGCGGGCGCTGCCGCCTCCTCGTCATTTCTCCTCGGGATTCAGAATCTCAGCTGTTAAATGTGAGCAATTATAAGTGAGCAGAGAGGGGAGAGACATAGTTTATCTGTCCTGTGACAGAGAAGAAGAGGAGGGAGAGGAGGCAGCAGCAGCAGGCATAAGTTGTCAAAGTGTTTTTGGCAGCAGTGAAATGTTTTCAACTGTCTGTTATTGTAACTTAGATGAATGTCTGTCACTTGGTCACTCGGTTTTTTTGTGCTTTCTTTGTGCAATAAAGATCCTATTAATATCACTGTTCCCTCCTCCAGTCAAACTGCTGACACTGGATTGGCAAAATTGTTTTACATGTTGGGAATGAAACAATGATTTGACTAAAGGGCTTATGGGATTTCTTTCTACAAATCATTTTCTGCTGAAGATTTACTCTCACCAAGCAGAAAACATAATATCTGGTATTAGACGCCAAAACGGATCACAACCAGATGTCCTACATGTGGAGGCTGCATTTCCGTCCAGATTTGTGTACAATGACGTTCTACAGCTGCGTCACGTCATCCGTTATCATATATTTATTACGTTTATGCGCAGCGTAAATGGTGTCTCACCTGAATGCTGCTTTTGTGTCCGACTTATCTCTGGCTGCAAGAATACTGTATACAGAGTGTGTGACATGAGATTCAGCAATGAGGATGCAAATGGAGCCAGGAAATTATTATTTTTTCCAGCTTGTTCCACAAATAAAGTCTCTTGATAAAAAATAAGGACCAAATAAGGATTTAATGACAAAATGGAAGGCACCGCTACGCAACACTATTCCCCTCATTTCCTTTTGAAAGCGTGCGAGATGTTTCACTGTGAAAAATAAATAATAATCAATAATTACATGATTTAATTATTTATACAAACAGAGAAATGATGGGCAAACAAAGAGACTGGTTTTAAAACATAAGTCATCTTGGTAACACTTTAGATTAGGGAACACATATTTACCATTAACTAGGTGCTTACTAACATATATAAGTAGCATACTAGCCCTTTATTAGTAATCATTAAGCATACATTATTCTACATAACCTTTATTATGACATAAATTTATATTTTTCCTACATAAGGTGTTAATACATATTTACTAATAAAGGGCTAGTATGCTACGTATATGCATGTTAGAGAGCACCTGGTTAATGGTGAACATGTGTTCTCTCTAATCTAAAGAGTTATTTGTTATCTTTTATATAGTTTATTATCTTTAAAGCGACACAATGTAGAATTTTAACCTCCAAGACTTGGAGTAAGAGCAAATCCTACACTCTGATACTTTAATGTTCATATTTTACTTTAACTAGAACAATGTTTGAACATGCAGAAACATCAGGTCATTTTACAACTTCCTACAGTGTGTCAGAGGAGGTCATAAAGTCAGATTGTAGGGCAAAACATTCACACATCGCCTCTAATAACTTGGACTAGAGCTGCAACTAACGATTTTTTTCATTATTGATCAATCTGTTGATGATTTTCTCGATTAATCGAGTAATCGTTTTGTCCATAAAATGTCAGAAAATGTTAAAAAAATGTTGATCAAGTTTGTCAAAGCTGGAAATGATGATGTTCTCAAATGTCTTGTTTTGTCCACGAACCAAAATGATTCGCTAAGAATGATTTCTTTGTTATGTGGAGCAAAGAAATGAAGCTAAAAATGAAGCTAAAACAATCAGAAATCTTGTTTTAGTCATGAAAAAAGCTTCAAACCAATGAATGGATTATCAAAATAGTTGACGATTAATTTAGTAATCGATTAATAATTGCTAAATCGAGTAATTGCTTCAGCTCTAACACTATAATAATGATAAGCAACATGAAAAATAGCAGTTAAACCATCTTTAAGTCCAAATAGAAATTTGTTAAAATCCAGTTAAAGCATCTTTCAAAATCAAGAATGGCGATGATCAGTCATAATCAGCATGTTGTACTCCACGAGAGGTGTGAACCAAAATAACAAGTACACACACAGTGTTGTAAGCCATTACTGAGCTGCCATTACTGATCGAAATCTCTTTGCCTCTACACACTTCATAATGAATGCATCTCATAAATCCTCCCTAAACGATTCCTCCTTAAATGATTCCCACAGCTCAGACTGTCTGCTCAGTGGAGGGCGCTCGTGGATCAAGCCATTAACACGGGGACCAGGGCTGAGGTGAGGAGTGGAGGGCAACAAGCTCAGGCCCCAGATCATCACCCCGCCCCAAACTGCCACCTTTTACAAATGTAATAGAAAGCAAACAGACACACAATTTCTTTCAATTAGCCCGAACTGGTCGGTCCAATAAATTTTAGTTTGTTCCCCAAGACGTACGGCCTTGTTGCATGTCCCGGTGAAAATGAAGACTAATGGGGTGTTGTGGAGCTGCTGAGTGCTTGATTTTATGCCACTACACCACTGCCACTCGCCTGCTCGTCTCTTCAATCCCCCACCATTCCTCACTTTCCCCCCTCCTTCCTTTGGCTAACTTGAATGAGTGCTGACCAGGCACAACACAAATGTTTCATACATTTATTCACGACTTGGATTAATTTTCTGTTTTAAGCATTTTTCCCGAGTCGTAAGGTGCGGTCATTCATCACAGCTTGACAACAGCCATGAAAGTAACCATTGTTTACCCTTTAGTGGCAGAATAGCAGTCAGCCACCCAAGTTCGTTTTACGGAAATAAAGAAAAGTTTGAGAAAGAATCCGAATTAACAGTGCTAATTATGCAGGAAACGAGTGTCATATTATTACATAAAATACATTCGATTTTTACTTCTGAAACTTTAATTTTGCTGTTATTATGATAAGAATAGTCGCCTATGTGAAAATGGACAGAGTCACAAGGCCCAGAAATTAAACCAAAAGTGGAAATGATGTTGCAAAAAATTACCCTAATGTTACTCGATTTATAATATCAGTAAACATTTTTCTCTATAGTCTCTTCAGCACAGTGTGGTGTTAACATTTAGGTTACAGACAGTCGATGGCAAAGCATACATACAGTAGATATTTTTGGGGGCGTGACCACTGTGTGCTAGTCCCGTCTAATAGGTGCGCGATTGCAGGTGTTCAGAGCTTTCAGTCAGACCCATTTTGCTCTTCAACATGATTACCCTAGGATGGTACAAGACAAAATATCAAATTTGTGGCTTCAAAACAGCAGCTCACCAACCAGTAGGTGACATTATAGTATAGCAGAGTATTGCTATCTGAAATATAGTATAAATATGTGTATAGATGGCAACATAAGGCATTCAGATAAGTAGACATCCATCCATCATCTACCGCTTTATCCTCCACTGGAGGATTGCGGGGGGTGTTGTGCCTATCTCATCTGACATAGGGCGATAGGTGTACACCCTGGACAGTTCGCCAGTCCATTGTAGGGCCACACATAAAGACAAACAACCATTCACTCACATGCCTATGGTCAATTTAGAGTGACCAATTTACCTAATCCCCATATTGCATGTTTTGGGACTGTGGGAGGAAGCCGGAGAAAACCCACACACACACGGGGAGAACATGCAAACCTTGCAGAAAGGCCCTTGTTCCAACCAGGGCTCGAACACATGAACCTGGGTCTTCTTCTTGCTACAAAGGCAAGAGCGCTAACCACTACACCAACCGTAGGCTGATTATGTATTTAGCAACAACACTGCCGTGTTTCTATGTTTGTGCCACCTATGAAACAACGTCACGGCAGTTTCGGCGGTACGATAGTAATGTAAAAATGACATGACTGATACCATACCGAGTAGAGTCAAGTAGAGCACAGCCGAGTCGTGCTAGAACTCAAATATAACGGAAAAGCGGCATTACTTACTTTCCATGAGCAGTTTCGGTTCAAGTGTGATGAGAAAAGAAATACTGGTGGACAGCAATGCTGATAACAACAATAAAGGAGAACACTTTGAGTTATTATTTGCCATCACATGGTGATGTATTGAAGATCTTCAGGCCACCTCTGGTTGATGAAGGAAGAATCAAAGTTGCTTTGCCATATGGAGAAATATTAACTACAAGTGAAAAGGAGGCACAGAGGCATTGATTTTACAATTCAGAACTCAATCAAAGAGAATTATGGATAGCAATACTACTGTGATTTGCCTGTGTTGCTCATTAAACCTAACATCCATAATGTGCCCCCAACACCCCCCCCAGCAATGAGATTTACAGGGACAGGTTAAATAAAGTTCAATACCATAGAGAAGTGGAGTCACATGACGGTTCATAAAGGTGGTCAAGCCTGAGGAGAAGAACGGAAAGAAGAAGAGGGATGAGAGAGAAACTGAGACGAAGAGAAACAGAAAGCGAAGAGAGGGGAGAAGATGCACCCAAACAGAGAGGGAGAGGAAAGAAAGAAAGAGAAAGTCCATTATTGAACAGAAACTATGCGTCAAAGTGCAGCGTTTATTGAAAAAACACTTTTATGTGTGCTTCGAGGGCATGAAAATGAGAGCTCTGTGTGTCAAACACATCAGTACAAAATTGCACCAACCAATGTATTATTTTTTTTCTTCTCCTCTTCTTTCCCTCCAAGATTCCCAATCAGATCTTGTGGCTCCCTGCAGGCTTTTATGCCAGCCACAAATGGTGCGACTGCCAGACTGACAAACACACAATCACTCAGAGAGGAAAAACGAGAGGGGAAAAAAAAAACTAAAGCCTCTCTCACGCCGCCTTTTATCACATAGGTCCTTTTAATAAGCCCATGAAAAAAAAGAGCAAGTAATCCTTTGATTTCATTAAATGCCCCCATCACACCTGGAGATAATTCCATTATGATTGTGGCAATAAAATGAGGTTTTCATCAAGACCTGCTGACAGAGGGAGGAAAAGCTATTATTCCTCTCATATTCAGATATGGCGTCGCCTCTAATATTATGACATTAGGCCATTTGGCAGAATTTATGCCAACTAAAGTCACTCCATATGGCTGGTGTAGTGTTTCCCCACTGACAAAACCAGACACTTTTAACATGCTTCATGCTGAATTCACACAGAGATAATCATTTATGGGTTTTAGAAATAACCCCCAAAACCACACAAACTGCAGCCTGACATTAGGATGATAGGGAGAGATAGAAGTTCACTTAGTCTCTTCTTTTCCACCCTTCAGGTTTCACATGAGTATTTTGTCTCGTCTTAACCCTTTAACACTGGAGCCTCAAAATATCCTTAAAATGCTTATTTTAACCATAAAAGGACCAGAGCATGTCCTTTGAGGAAGTGATTTTGTAAATTTTTTACAGAATAACTTAAAAAATCTGTTAAAATAGTGTATTAACAATTAAAAATGAAGAAAAGCAACATTTTATTTAAAAAAAAAAATTAATAAATGTAGAACTGTAGAACATCAGATTTTGCGTGTTAAAGCTCCCATAGAATGGAAGTACCAATACACAATAAACATCACTTCCAGGTATTGGCCAATCACAAGACAGTTGGGAACGCCCTCGCTGGCTGGCCAATCACAACACAGTCTAACTCACATATATGTGTGATAGAACCACTCTATGGGAGCTTTAAACACTGGAGTTATAAACGAACATCAGATTTTGCGTGTTCAATTTTAAAATTTGAACAGTGTTTGTCCCAAAAATTGTACATTTATGTACAGGCATATTTCCAACTCTCCCCTCTATTGCGACAAGGATGCTGATTCTGCAGCATTCGAGTGAAATAACCATAACAGTGTTTTTCCAATAGCACAAACCGTGCTATTAAACTAAACTTTTAAACGCATGGCAAAGAAGATTGCACCGACTGATCTCATTTCTGGCCACACGGGACATAGTTCCTTTAATAAGTAAATATTCACTCTTGTTCTAGCAGCTACAGAGTTTGGCCATAGTTCAGTGACTTTAATTTGCCGCAACTAACGACTGTTTTCACTATCAATTAATTTGTCAATTTATTTTCTCGATTAATCAATTTGTTTCTTAATTGTTTTTTCTTATCAAACCACAGAGTCTGTCATATGGAGTAGCAAAGAAACCAGAGGCTGTTCACCTTTAAGTAGATGAACTCACAAACACATATTATTTTAGTAGTGGATTACTAATCTATAATAGTTGCAGGCCTAGTATATTAATAACTTCTTTCTCCTGAATTTTGTGGGCCGACAAAATGCTAAAAGAAATGCCATGTAGAATTTGCTCTTGGGGGCCCCCTATAGTTAGTGAACAGTATTGTTCATTACAACTGTCAACTCTAAAATACTCCTTCATTTTCATACATTATAGTTTGTTTTGTGTGGCATGATAACCGCACATAATATATGAATAATAGACCTGGGGTTAAATTGGCCTATGTTAGATTATACCCCGGTTATATTATGGCCTAGGCCACTTTTACCCCGGAGTATAAATTAGTCTAGGCCAGACTATATCCCTCTTGTGTAAAGAGGTTTTGCTTGTATTTACACAATAATTACTGAGATGTTCAACATTTTAATCCACCACATCAATATAACCCTAAGAAAATGTGTAATGTCAAAAGTTCATTAGTAATTAGAGACTTGTTTTGAGTAAATGTATGAAACTAATTAAAGTAGTTATCTATATCCTACATTTTGTAAGGATACTGATGAAAAACGGCTCGTTTCAATTTTATTTTTGGCTAAAATATAGATTATTCCGGGGTAAATACATGTTCCTGTTCCTGATTATAAATATTATTGAGTGAATATACTCTTTACATAAGAGGGGTATATTCTGGCCAGGCCTAGGACAGTTTATTCCCTGGGTATACTCTGGCCAGGGCCAAACTATACCCAGGGTTTATTCTGGGCAGGGGTTAATTTGGCCTGTTACACCGGAACCAGATGTGACATAGTGCCAAAACTGGAGATGGTTAAACCCATGTCCCTAAAATACATGGTGGGAGGAATGATGAGTTAAAAAAGAGAAAATAATACTGAATGTTGGTTATTGTGGACTGTCAAACTGTCCAGGGTGTACCCCGCCTATTGCCCTATGTCAGCTGAGATAGGCACAGCAACCCCCCGGTGGAGGATAAAGGGATAAAGCGGCAGATAATGGATGGACGGATGGGTTATTGTGATGAAACAATATTTGTTCAGAGTTTTGAAAGAACAGAAAATGTAGGTCTCAACTACAAAACACGATTGAGAACTGAAAAAGAGAAGGTGGGAGTGGGGGGGGGGGGGGAGAAAAGAGTTTTATTTCAAAGTGTACCCAAACAGAACTTCTGCACTACCACAATTCTGCTGTCAGCTAGTACTGAGGATGTACAGTATAGTGGAGTCTACAGAACTTATATTATTGCAACAAAAATTCCAGCATGGCAAAGAAAGTGTGACAAAAGGAGAAATGGTGGAGGATACTGTGTGCTGTCTGCAGAAAATGGAATCTATGTGTTTTTTGGCATTCATGTCACAGCCCTTTTGAAAAATGCATCAAAGCATTTGCAGAACTCACGGGACTGGGTTTGGGCACACAAAGTCGTGACCATCATCCAAACCTCACTGCTGGTGAGGGTGGAGGGGAGCTGCTGCTCATAGTGGAGGGTTTGAAATGTGCTACTGTGCCACTTAATAATAAAAATGAGTGCACCGCTCGACCATGGCAACACAGATTCCTCTAATGTCTGTGGATGCTCCCGCGTTAACGTGTGCTTGCATGTGTGTGTGTGTGCTGGTAGTTTTCATGCCTCCAAACCTGGAAACAGATTGTGTTGTTTTTAATGTTTACATTCACACATGGTTATCAGCTGAAATGCCTTCTGCTTTAAGAACGACTTTCTCTTCCACCCGGAGAAAGCAGAAACAACGAAATGATGGCCTCAGTCCAATATGACTGATTTTACACGTGCACTAACTGCAGACGCATAATTAACCACAGATGTCTTGCACGTCATTCAAACTTTATAATTCTTGGCCAAGACTTCTCTAAAAAGACTGAGAAGGTCTTGTCATTTCTATTGTTGTACCTGTTCTTGTCCTTGTTACTAGCTCTGCAGTATATACACTATTTCCTGTGGAGACGGGTTGCTTGTTAAGGTGATTATGTTTTTTTTGTGATAGGTATTGTTATTTGAATGCACAAATGAAAACTAGGACTGGAACTGAATCATTTTTATGATTGTTGAGGCTATTATTACCTCTGCCAAGGAGGTTATATTTTTGGCCATGTTTGTTTGTATGTCTCACTGTGAGCAGCACAACTCAAAAAGTAAAGGGTGGATTTTGATTACATTTTCTGGGGGGGATGTAGGTCATGGCACAAGGCAGATTCTGTTAGATTTCCGTGGTGACCTGGATACGGATCCAGATTGGGAGAATGAATAAGTTTAAAAGTTTTGAGAAGGATCTAGATTCCAGATCCGAATGACACATGGGGCTGACTCTGGGTCCGACTCCGGGTCAAAGGCGTAAAAGGGACTGCGGCGGGGAGTCATGACAAAGCTATGTCTACAACGCTACTAACAATTAAACATTGTTAAAACAATGTTTTGATAATGAGTAGCAGTGAATCCACAGTTCCAGAGGGGGGAGCTGCGCTTCTGAGAGCTGGTGTGCTAATTACGTCACTTCCAGGTATTGGCCAATCACAAGATGGTTGGGAAAGCTCTAGGCTGGCTGGCCAATCACAACACAGTTCTGTCTTCTGGGTGTAAGATTTCAGTCTGAAACAGGGCGACTGACGAGAGCTTCAGTGAGGAGAGATTTATATGGGCTCATTTACAGCAACTAGGAGGTTTTTGACCATAAAAACAAGATAAAGTATGTAAGGAGACCTCCATAACTCGCATATATGTGCGATAGGACCACTCAATGGGAGCTTTAATACTGATTTTAATTTAAAATAACATAAGCCCTACTGTACATGACAGAACAGCTTAAATGCATTTGTGTTCAAGTAACACTAAAAGAGTCAATCTTATACTTTATATTTAACTTTTAATGTCATGCTTATATTAAATCAATTCAGTTTAACACAAATCCCGGTTGTACCTTGTCCGTATCAGAATTGGTGTTGCATTGACACTTTTAGTGTGACTTTAACCCTGCAACATTTACAGTGTTTGCAGGATGGGAGGACGACCTGAAGAGGTGGCCTCTCGAAAGATCCAAGGCGTATCAGTTTTTTCACTGCAATGAGGTCTGTTGTGTTTTGTTAAAAGGAGGTGGGACACTGTCTTAATTATTTAAAGAGCCAGACAAAGAGCCAAGTCAGAGCCTCAGTGTCCCACATCACCAAGCCTTTGGTTTTAGTTTCAACATCAGGTAAAACAGAAAGTGCAAGATGCTCATGCACGGCAGGAACAGTGTGATCCTGTAGCCACATAACTGCCACCACTACCATGGATTAGCCACTGGAAAGAACTAGCTTACTGCTACTTCTTCTTCTGCTCCGGAAGTTCCATATATCATCATTTCTACAGCAGCACCACTCTGTTATTCTCTATACATTTTTTTCCCAAATTAAACAGTGCAAAGTCCTCACAACTAAGCCTTGTTATCGGATATTAAAATGAATTACAACTTTGGCACACCGTGCACCTGATAGTATAAGTGAAAAAAACAAAACACACCTTACACCTTAAAGTACATAATTTCCCAAGAGTGTTTTCTCATAGTGAGAGAAAAGAGAAAAAAATCATCTGGGGTCCATGTAAGAAAATGCAGCGTAATATCAAATAATTTAAGAACATTTACTCTTTTCAGGTTAAAATAAGTAAATGACATATGTCAAAGTATGGTGTCTCACCGTCTTATGAGGACTAGAATTTGGTGGGGTCTACACACTGGAAATAGACGTTGAAATTCAAAATCAACTATTGTCATGAGACAAGAGGAATCAGTAACAGAGCTATCTATTATTTGAAAGCTATCCTGGTGGGATCACACGTTGGGGTCAGCACTTATTTGTACATGGATGGAGACTGGATTTGACGAGGCTCCTGAGAGTAACAGGGCCACATGTGTCACAGAGATGATTCGCTATTACTCTCTATTTGATGAAAGAAAAACATGTCGAAAATGTATTATGTGTGTGTGTGTGTGAGTGTGAAGACACTGTGGGTTTTTGGGACACAACAGGTGTATTCACATCACTGGTAAGAATTATGAACAAATCCTACTATATTTACATTAAGAGTGTGTTAATGTCTGGTTGAAAGAACACATTATTTATGTGTGTGTGCGCATGTGCACATTGGCACGACTGTGTGTGTGTGTGTGTGTGTGTGTGTGTGTGTGTGTGTGTGTGTGTGTGTGTGTGTGTGTGTGTGTGTGTGTGTGTGTGTCAAGTTGACAAGAAGAAATCATCGAAGTGTCTTTGAAAACATGCCCATTGTTGTGGCAGGGATGACAGCAGCCTCAGTCACAAAGACTGTTTGACTGACAGATGTTTCAATGGAAAGAGTGACAAAAATGTGACATCTAAGTTTACATCTGTACTGTTCTTTATATCTGTAAACACAGTTGGGAATTGTTGATTATGGTATTACATTATGCTTTAGTGCAGCATGTAATGTGTAAATACAGTTGCCAATAGCCGTATGCGCCGTAATTTATCATATGTTTCTATACATTACATTTACACTACAATCGAAGTATCTAGCAACTGGGACCATAAACTCTAGAACTCAGGAAAATCTAAAGTAAAGTACAACTAAAGTAAGAAGCAGGCTCATTTTCCCAAAGATTTCCAAAGATTTTTTAACCCAGGATTCATCTGTGGATTTAGGCTTTCTCAGTGGATTATGCCTATTCATTCTAACCTCTGACTGACTCAATGATGAGATAAAGGCTCCATGGGGACCTGTTGTGGTACCACTTGTTCAGATTGTATGACTGTGTAGCTGCCACATTGTTTGGGCCCAGTGGTGCCATTGGGTGATGTCATCCACACTACCCTGATGGTATTGTGTGATAAATATGAATCTTAACTGCCTGAAATCTTGTGCTGGACAGCAGAGCAAATGGACTGTTGTGGTACTTTGATTTGGGGTCCAGTCTGGACTCAAGTCTACTGTTTTCATACTTACAAAGAAAATCTCATTACAGCCACTCTTCTTCTTTGCTGCACAACATTCCGATTCCGATATTGCACTCTTACACTGTCTTTTCTTTTAAACACTTGGCCAGCAATCTGTTATGGGGAACAATGGATTACTTTTTCTCTCCCCTATTTCGTCTTAATGTACCTCATTCCCCCCCATCCTCTTCTGTTGAAAACCCTTCCTTCCCCATCAACCTTCATCAATCTCTCTATCCTTGCTGGGTGAAATATTGCACCCATTACCCTTGTCATGTGGTATACAGAAATAGCAGTCCTTCCACTGACAAATGTCAGGTAAAACAACTTAGGGTGACTCACAAGACTGCAGGACGCAGGAACCAATGCATTAATCACCTCAAAATATTGGACACATTTGATGCAGTAAAGACGAGTTAAAAGTTGGGGAATATGAGGCATATTCCGAATGAACATGTACAAACTGAACTTCTACATGAAGTAAATGTTATTATTGTCATGCTGATCGTTACACTGCTCTCACAAAAACGTGTTAAGTGGAATAGAATAGAAGTGTATTCTAGTCCCTAGTTTATAGGGACTGTATATAAAAAGTGGACATAGTCTTCCAGGAAGCAAATATGGAAGTAAAAATATACTGATTAGCCACTGGGGGGCACCTCCACTGTGGGAAAACTCCAGTGTGATTGACAGTTGATATTGTCCAATGCATGCCTGATTGCAGGCTACGCCCCTGAACTTCTAATTTCTGGAAGCTTCAAACTTCAGATTCTTATGGGTAATGTCATGCCTGGCTGCCACTTGGTCTTATAACAGGCTTAAGTTTCCAGTCAAAAAAGGCTTGCAAAAATATATATTTTGTTAGGTGAACCTTCTTAAATGGCTGAAACCTGTTTTTCCTCAAGTCCACACTGGTTAGTGCCAAACGTCTACTATCTACAACCACAGAAAATACAAAATGCTAATATTTTAGATTTGATGGTTATTAGATTTGCAGATATACTAGTTATTGTAAGTCAAGTAGATGAAGGTGCATATCAACATTCATGCCAATCCATATCTTTGTCAAAACTGGTATGTGTATCCAGGATTACTGTAGACACCACCATCTGATCAAGGTTCATTCGGATCGGATCCTAAGTACGGATTTGGCGGTAATTTAAATTTAAAGCATTATTACAAGCTCAGATGTGTATATCTCAGCAACATCCTAAAAGATCAGGATGACCGTTTACGTGCTTATGTAAGACGGTAGCAGGTACATCTTCTGGATTCAGTTGATCAAAGCACATTAATCACAATAATAAAAATGTCATAAGATCAACAAAGTCAGTAGAATTCACAGTCTGGACCCGACACGTCCAAAACAGACTCTCGTTGCCTCAAGCCGCCATGGCTAACAATGAAACTTGTCTCTAATCAACTTAAGCTAGATATATGGTGGGAAAACAACGGGTACTTTAAATAAGTAATAGTAATGACCTGCACCATTTTAACAGCGTAGCATTCTGGTGTTAATCACATTAGGTTGCAAAGTGTTGTTAAAGAACCTGGAAGTTCTGCAGATGGTGCATTGCTGACTATAATCAATTGCCATTATCATACCAGAGACAAAGGTCTCAACCCAAGGGACGTGTTACTTTGGGCACTGCTTTAATTGGGTCTACTTTACACAGGACAAAACGCTCACCCACCTTTAAAAAAAACACTTTTTTGGTTCAAAAATCTTTAGAGTGACAGCTATCCAAAGGCTCATCGTGTCTCTCTTGAAAACGAGACCATGCGTCACAGTGAGATCACTGCTATAAATACAGTTTAAGAGCTCCAATGTTGTAATGTGGTGTGTGGTTTAAATGTGAATCCATTATAGAAGCCAGCTGCTCTACTGCCGAGGAAATGCTGAGAAAATATCTGCCAGTATCTGTTGAGTGAGTAAAAATGGGACTTGCAATAACTGCACTTCCACAAACTTTAGAGTACCAAACTTACAGTGTCCTGAGCTAATAGGATTATAAGGATTAGGAATGTGTCTCCCCCCTTTCAATCTCTTCTCTGTCTCCATTCTGACCCTCCTGTTTATTTACTGTCGTGTTGTAAAATGTTGTATTCGAACCTGCAGCACACTGTGGGATCTTTTTGTTTGTTACTATAAATATTCATGACATACATTTTAAATGCTGTACGCACTATAGGGTCACACACATCAACACGTATTAGAGAATGTAATAAAAGTTTTTGTTAAAAATGAACAAGAAACAACTACAAAACATAACTTTTATCCAACAACTAAAGTCAGTGTAAAATATAACAAAACTTGATACTAATATAAAAGTATCACAGTTCCTGTTACTACTATGTGGTCGTTTAAAATTCTAATACAATAAAGCAATTAAATGTACTGGGACTGTATCTGTGCGAAGACAGAACGAAAGAAAGATTCGAACGAAAGAAAGCTATCCGTCCTTTTTCCTCCTCGCTGGACTGTTGCAGAAGGTGACCTAAATTTAAAGATTGACGGGGTTGGCTTGGCAGTGCACCAGAAAAGTAATAAGGGCAGAAACGGCATCAAACTAAGAAAAAAAAACACTTCCCAGATCAGCAAGGCTGAATGGTGAAAGGTGAAACACTCACTTTTGTGGCAAGAAGATATCAGCACTGGGGAACGGACAGCTCAGTGTGTGTGTGTGTGTGTGTGTGTGTCAGTGATCAAAGCTGACCTGCTTCTGTGTGGCTGATATGTGTGTGCGTGTGTACGGCCATTTGTGTTTGCTTGACTGAAGCTCTGTACTTCTGTATGTTACGTGTTCTGTAACATTCGTGTGTGTATGTGAAAGGAAACGTCGAGACTGATAGAGAGTGAATGAAAGAAAGAAAGAAAGAAAGAAAGAAAGAAAGAAAGAAAGAAAGAAAGAAAACTTTCTTTCCAAGGTTTAGTTGCAGAAGAAGTTGCAAAGTTTTGTCTAGAACGTCCTCAGAGAGGAATTCAAGAAAACTCCATTCTTGGTGAACACAAAATATGAGCAAACTATTTATCTCACCTGCAACTGCATTTCAACATGATTCCACTTAACTCAAACTAAATTGTGTACTTTAAAAACGTCTAACTATTATACTATTATACACTAGTATAGCCTTGTTATGGTGCCCTAAGTAAATTGTTTGAAGGCTGTCAAATGAACATTAGACAGTCATGCGGGGAACAGACAGACGTTCCTTGCATTTCTAGATAGATCATTCACAAGATTTATAAGTGGCAGATTTATTCATATTCCTCACAGTGAGTGCTAACGCTCACCTATTTAGCTATCAGCCTGCATTTGACATCTACATATGTGATCAGCTGCAGGATGCTCATATCAGAGTTATACTGCAGAAAGTTGTTGTTGTTTTTGGTGCTGAACCACTTCAAGTTCTCGAGGCCAACAGCATTTTCTTCAGCTCTCCACCAGCTTTGTTTTAATCACTGAACATTCTGCTAATCAACAAGAAAGCAAGTGACAACACAATCAGACAGAAGACAGATGTCTAGATACAGCTGAGCGGAGTCATCCCTCAGTTCAACCTGATCAAACTGTCATCTTTCTACAGCTTGACTGAATCTGTATGGGCAGAGAACATCTGTTCTCGAGCACTGCGAGTCTTATTTCTACACTGAGTCTCATCCCACAGCGGAGCAGAGCACAGAAGAATTGTATGACTATATATATATGTATATATATAGTGTCGATGAAAATATTTTCATATTGTCACACATTAGCCTTGGTTGTTTAAGTTGACTTATCGCATTATCCCCAGCCCCCCCTTATCTGACTTTCTATTTTAATTGCTGTGATCATCACAGCTCACATCATGGGATTAAAGTGTGCAGCACCCTGGGTGTGGACGCTCTTTCCTGTGCATATTTCTGCAAGTATATCCATGTGTTTAACTGTCTTGCACTAAGTGTGTGTGTGTGTGTGTGTGTGTGTGTGTGTGTGTGTGTGTGTGTGTGTGTGTGTGTGTGATGTGATGTGGTTGTTTGGTCTGACAGGTATACTGTAGTGTTGAGGAGGAGAGGCTGACACACACACACACACACACACACACACACACTGACATGCGGCAACTCTCTCTTCCACCACGTCCTTGCCCATTCAACCCAGGCTGACAGTGAGCTGCCTCACACACAGCCTGGGCCTCATGCATATGCAAGAGGGCAGTGAGAGGGAAAGCAAGAATAACAACTACTCATGTTTGTGTGTGTGTGTTTGTGTTTGTGTGTGTGTGTGTGTGTGCATGCATATCACAAAGGTTTATGCTCAAAGTACATATCACAGCTAACCACTTAAGAGAGTGTGTTTGTTTACCACATCGTCTTCTCTCCTCAGTTAATCCCTCTGTCTTTCTTCACGTCTCTGGGCCTCACAGGAGCCTTCCTCTACCTCATCCGTCTGTCCAGAGGGCCTCATATCATGCAAGTCTTCCCATTCTTCCACTTCTTCCAGATCCAAACCTTAAATATAGAATATAATTATTTTCTGTGTCAAGTACTATGATGCTCATGTCACTTTATTGCAGGATTTAAACAGTGAGGTTCAAGCCTGATGGCACCCAACAATGGCCCCCCTCACGGCTCTGTGATAACAATTATTTTTTCGCTGCTTGAATTTTTTTTTTCTGCACTAAGCAAAGTGTACATGCAACACAGAAGTCAAAGATTGAAAATGTTGATGAACACTAACGCATCCAGTAAAAACAAAGTTTCCAGAGAGGAATTGTGACTCCCTCCTGGCATTAACCCTGTAACCGAGAACGTATCGCATACGACACGTTTGCACAAGCGTTTTGCATTACCGTAATTATGCAACAGTTTGTGCAAGTTGTGAAGTTGCACGTCAAAGACAACATGGTTATCGTGGTAATTTTGCTCACAAATCAGAGTCTTGGTCACCAGACAGGAAAGAGTTGGGGGGAATAAAAACACCTGTACATAGTTTCCACTTTTTGGCCTGACAAAGGTACCACCAGTCACAAAGGGTCCAGGCAGACATTTTGAGGCTAAGGTGTTAAAGGGTTAAAATCTATTCTGCCTGATCCACTCACTCGCTGATTGAGCAAAATAGAAGTCTGAACCTGAACGCTCCCAATCCGTCCTGAATGCGTCCTCAGATCTGATCTGTTTGAGGACACATGAGACCACATTCCAGATCCAATCTCACGCTGTGACAGAAGATGCTCCCAAGATGCATTTTAACGACAGGTGTGAACATTCTTATTTAAGGCCGTCGGCGTCAACATGCGATTGATCAGATCAACTAGCACAGACGAGGACTGAATGGGCCACGTCAGAGGTGGTTTGAGGCTTAAACATGCAGGTAATTTGATGTAGGTGTATGTGTTGTATGTCATGGGTCTATTGTTCCCACTTATTTAGTGTGCGTAGCATCTTAGCAACTGTTATCTGTCATTTTAGAAACGTACCACTTGGAGTGAAATCAAATTAGGCCATTTTGGTGTTTTTTAATATCCACTAATTCAAAACAAATAGGTTTTCTTTGTTTTGTCACCAAATAATGATGAAAAACAGTTGTGCCAGGGAGAATATTTGAAGTCAATTTTAAGGAGATGGTTTCAAGTAAAACATGTTATTGTTCGTCACAGTAAACACATAATTAGCTGCAGTTTATTAACCCACACATCTAATAAATATATCTCTGATGGTTTAAAATCTGTGGACAATTTCAGCTTGTCAATTTAATGGTCAGGCTCCGTTACAAACGCTGAAACATGAAACCTTGTACATAAAGGATTCCAAAGGGATAAAACAAACAACGCTGTGCAGCGAGTTTAATGCTACGATCAAAACAAAGCTTTTTTGATCGCTGCGCGTTAAATTAAAGTTGACAACAAACGCAGATGGCTTTATTAACTTGTCATATTTCAGAATGAAACATTTCAACCACCCTCTGAAATCAGGGAATGTTTACATAAAGTAAAAGTGTGCATCCCATGTCCTATTTTCAGCCACACAGAACCACTTGTTCAGAGGGTCGACCATAAACCCTGACCTCATCACCAGCTGGCGATGAGTGTTTGGTCAGCCTCGTTCTCTCTCTCACTCAGAGACTGTCTAATGTTTGTAATAATGGAGGGGGGTTGGAGTTGCATGCTCACACTGCCATCAGCCTCTTGGCCTCTTTGTTTGTGCTTTGGCGGCATGACATGCTGCCACAGTGGGATGAGGGAAGGACAGTCACAGTGGAGCGTCATGAAATCCAGACTTTGGTTAATGAACGGAGGAACGCTGCCAAGTCGCTGGGATGAGTTTACCTCGTGTCATAATCACTTCTCTCGTTTTCCCCCCCATCTTTGGTTTCCATCTGGCATTTACACATTTTGTTTCTCTTCATATTTTCTTTTCCTCCTCATCTACTCTTTGCTGTCACAGTGTATGCCTTTCTCTCATGTGCATTCTGTCTATTCTCTTCCTTCTTCTACGTTCTGCTTTTGTAGCCTCTGGGACAAGGAGAACACCCCAGGGCCCTGGAACAAGCCCGAATCCAACCTACCAGTACAAGGTGACTCTTCCTATCACACACTGTCTGCCTGCATGAGTGCTTACACCAATCGAGTTTGCCAGAAAACTTACACAGAGAAAAAAAAGGCACCATTTCATTTTATCAGCTGAAAACCCCGTCTAAATAGATTTAGACAGATCATTGCTGACAAAATAATGTCAGATCAACATTGTTGCTGTCCGGCTTTCTTTCTCCTCATCCGTTCAAATAAAGGAAACCAACAAAGGAACAAAGGAAAACAAGTCTTTCAAAAGTTAATTAAAAACCAGGAGGTGGTTGGGAGTAATTTCCTTGCCTCTTGAACAAGGACAGAGTCCTAGACAAACTAATGGAAATATTAACAACAATGCCCCTGCAAAAAAAAAAGAGCTGAAAAACAACCAGCTTACCGAAGGCACGATCTAGATGATGTGTGTTATGTTTTTCTTTTTTAAGAGTAAAGAACGTTTTCTGAGGTTTTCAAGGCTGTGTTGCCTGCCAGTGGAATGAAAGACTCTGCAGACAAAAGGTCAGGACATGGCATGTTTAATTCTCTACTGGAAGGCAAAGGTCTCGCATCGAAATTCCACTGATGTCCAAAAAATGATCGTAATGAGGACGGGAAAGTGGGAGAGAGAGCGAAGAGATGGAGGGCGGTGGGCAAAATACACAAGGAGAAAAAAATCTGAGCATTGATGTGTATTGTTTCATGGTTGTGGAGCCATACTCTATGCATACATGTATGCAGTCACACAATGATGTACATGACATATGCATTACCGTTTCCCAAAAGGCTCAGCAAGATACATATCTGATAAACCTATCCCCTAGCCCCAAAAATAAATAAGCTATAACAAGAATGTGTTGTGGGTGAGTGTATACGTGCATAGAAATCTGTTTGCAATAGGGAAGACGGAAAAATCCTAACCTCTGTTTCTTTCAGCATCCTCTCCTAAAAACAGCCCTGATTAATGAAATGTAGTTTAATTTAAGCAAAACAGATTTAAATTAATTCCTCCTGCCTTTCACAGTTTGTGGCCATCAATACAGACTACAACAACCTGAAGAAAGAAGACCCTGACTTCTAAAGGTCCTCTAGGCAGCTCCGCAGGTTTGGCAGGACCTCCTGCTGTCACGTCACTGTGGTGAAAAGTCTACATTGTCACCTCATGCTCTGTCACACAGCAGCTCTGATTTAATACTGTAACCTAGTGAATAAAACTCATTAAACAGGACACAAAACAGATGACTGATTCCTTAGTCACATGATTCATTATTGTCGTCATTCATCATACACTAAGACTTCGTGCATGATCAGTGTTTATACTTGTTTTCATTTCATGTCGAGTATTAATTAGGGGTGTCACGATTCTCCAAATCCTTGACTCGATTAGACTTTCAATCTTCTTCCCTCTCTTTTAGCGCAGATGGGTCTTCCATTATTAGACTCGTCTAGTTTAGTCTAGGATCATTGGTTTTATGTCATGATAACTCGTTTAATTATTAATTCCCACTTCGATTGTCTTCAAGGTATCACGGGTGAAAAATGTCCATCGTTTGTTTGCAATGTACCATGAACAATATAAATGTAACAATAACCAGAAAATGTCTAAATCAAGGGTTTTACACCACCAAATAAGGTAATAAGTCTGATGCTACAAACACACCTATAGCGCTAGTTATCACTTTAGCCGGAGCTGTTTTTCGTAGTTAAGTCTACATCCTTATGATGCGGCGCTGGGGGCGTGGTTAAATCATCGATTCCACCTTCGCTTTCGAAGGTCGAGATTGTTTCAATCAGTATTCGATTTACAATCGAGGTCGTGACACCCCAATCATCACATTTTACTTTGGTCTGCAGTAATAGTCATGAACATGAGTAAATATTAGTTTGTGCTCTTTCCTGTAGTAGCCCCCTCAGCTGAAAGATCAAAGAACAGAGACTGACACTAGACAGCAACTTCAAAGTTAGCAAAGTCTGTAGAGTTTAGCTCCAAAAAGATGCAACAATCAATATTTTTTAAAAAGGGATGAACTGAGGATTTTCATTGTGACTGGCAAATAAGATGACAGTCACAAATGCGTCAAACTACTACAGTGCTGAGCGTTGGTTCGTTCTAAGTGATGAACCTAGATAATGTCATTCCCCTTACCTCTACGGACCATTTTCCCATGTTTAAACTCTTTTCATCTCTTCTGAGTAGAAGCCGAGTTCTTGTGGTTCACTCATTAACTCGCATCCACCAGGCAGCTGTTTTAAAGAAGAAAAATAAATAAATAAACTCATTGTACATAGTACTTGCACACCGCCATGTGGCACACAGACAATATCAGCTACAAGCTAGTAAACCATAGTGTATAATTGTAGTGCTTTGGTTAGCAGATGTGTAATCACATGCCGTCAAAAATGTCTACAACAACAACAGCAGAAGTATAGTTCCACCTCTGTAACAACAGCTGTTATCCTAACAAGAAGTCCATGGGGTTTGTTGTTGTGTATGTCAGGCAAAGACTACACAGCATGACAATAAGGGACTGGAAACACATACTGTATATGAATGTTGAGCATGTTGTCATATTTTGATGAACTATTCTTGGATTGCGTTTAAAAGATATGAAATAGACAAGGAAATGTGTAAAAGATTATAAAGAACCACAACACAAAACAAGAGAGATTGAGAAAAACAGTGCTAAAAGGTCATTAGTTAGTTTATTATTTTAGTTTATAACATTATTTCAGATTAAGGAAAACAGTCTGCTTAAAATGACCCCCATGTTATGATAATACCTTGAAAAGCCAAATTAACTTATAAATCTGCGCAAGCCAGACTTTTCCTTTTAATTTCCGTGAGAGAAGCATTATTTACTGCGCTCTCCACATCACAAATCCAGCAACGCTGTGACAAGTAAGTCACACATGCACTCATGCTGTGATATGAGGCTGCAGATGAAGAGGACTAAAATAGAAATTAAATTTGAGAGATGAATATTTGTGTGGGTCACAGAGCTCTTATCAACCCGTTTTCGGTTCTCTGTCAACTGTTTGATCACTGCTCGTCTGGAAAGACCAAAAATATTTTCACTTCAGTGAGAAGCAGGAGAATGACAGATTCTGAATCAGGAGCAGCACTCAAAATGCCTCCCACTGGCATCATTTCCCCACGTCGGAGCATACATTGAACGATGAATGCTTGTGTCTGTGTTCACGTAAAAAAATCTGCTTTCATTCGGTATCACTGTGCACCCGACAACAACATAATATCCTGCACTAATGGCACACAAAGTGTCTGAATGTCGGACCCCTGAGTTCTCCTAATAGACAATCTACAGTGTTCCAGCCCCTGTATGGGTCCATTTATGTGTTTGTGTGTGTGTACGTCTGCTCCCTTTAAACAGCAATATGCTACCTGAAACAGTGTGGTAACCTGCCCACTGGGTATTGTCTGTTGCTGGGAGGGGATTTGCGAGTGCGTTACACAAAACCTGCTGACAGGTAATCAGCTGGGCCAAAGCATCACACTGGGGCATAATCACAAGGTCACACATAGTCACAGAAAAGGGAGAAAGAGAGGGAAGGATAGTCATTATGGAATTTTAACAGCTTCACTGTGATCAGACAGTCTTAGTGTTTTTCTGTATCAGAGCAAATCCTTAAAAGCTGAGGGTGACACACACACTTGCAGATTACACACATCAATAAGGATAAGTGCTTGTAGAATATGGAAGGAGCATTTGTTTTGCCGTTGTCTCTTTTTATGCCGCGCATAGTCTGCGCCTCATTGTTTCAACGCTTCAAAACAGCACGTACGCCGCCTTCTTATATGTCAGTTTCAAGCTGCTGTCTTTATTTAATAATATTATGTTGTCCTTGTCTGCGTTTAGTCATTTCTCCAACTCCACTATCTCTAAAATGGCCCCTTAGAGCTAAATTGCTCCATTCATACAGCTTCAGCGACTGTGTCAACAGACGTGCCCGCAAAACAGTTAACAGTTAAGGCAGATGTGTAATCCCAATCAGGCCTCAACAGGCAATGAAGTATGGCGGTACGTGATCACAAGCGCGGGGTTGCTTGTGATTTTTTTTCGACCACAGAAGTCGAAAAAGAGAGCACTCTCAACACACTTGAGCACTTGTCGGTTAAGAGTCAGAGGGAGGGAGGCTATCTCCTCCTTCGATTGCATCCTCTCTCATGAGCAAGAGGAGATATTTTTAGATGAGGATTAATTTTAATGGGTGAGATAAGAAGTAAGTCATGGGTGGAGAAAGGGACGAATAAATAAGTAAATAGGACATGCCGCAAAACAGGGGGAAACTGTGGCAGCGCTGGAGTAGAGTGGCTGTTGTTGAAAAGCCCTGGGCAGATCCACTGATCCAATGGAGATAGTGAGGCCTTTCATCCTTTAATGTTTTTCCTCCCCGAGTTTCAAAAACTAAATTAAAAGAACCAGAACTTGTCCAGCCATAATCCAAATGGAACAACCGTTTACAAGAGGGAGGTTGTCAGATTAGATGCAATATACAGTCATGGTAGAAAGAAATAAAGAAAATATGTGGGTTTATATCTTCAGACTACAGAAAGCACTAAGATGGCCGGAGCAAGCCCCAGCATGGTTCCTGTTCAATCTCTAGTTCAGAACCTTGGTGCTCTCAGCGAGCCAGCCTGCATTCACACTGGTTCAGCCCAATCAAAGTTCCACTTTCATATGTCATCAACAAGGGAATGACAACATGAGAGGAAGTAAACACTCGACACAAGAAGCTTCTGTGAGCTGATCCTGGAATTTAGGGGATGCACATATCAGCATCAAGCATTTTCTTTTCCAGAGACTACTACACCATGTCCTTGGCTATCTTCACAGGGATGTTGGCCTTCCTTCTTCGTCCTGTCTCCAGCCGAAAGTGCCCATTAATGACATAATGGTTCACAAGGAAAAACCACGTTGTTTTGTTTCCTGCTGGGACCCAACGTTGCATCTGAATGCACCGGCCTATTGAAGATTTAGCTTGGAAACTGGAACAATGCTACGTGAAACCTGTGCTGAATCTGATGTGAAAGACAATGCCGTTCAGTTTCTCACAGCATCAATAACAATGACCGGCAAAAGGAATCAACGGATCGCCACCGAAATCAAATAATTTCTTTCCTGAGCCATCGCCTACATCCCTAGAAAACATCAATAAAATCCATTGTTACCTTTTTGAGTTATGCTGCTCACAAACACACAGATGCTGCCAAAACCATAACCTCCTTGGCAGCGGTTGAAAGCATGGCCTTGGGTCATAATGACATGGCATTTATCACATATATATATAAAAAAAAACACTTTTTAAATGCTATAACCATAAGCTCCATGGTTTGTACTGATGTCTTTTTTTTTATCTTAGAAGAATATTTAATATTTTAGTTTAACAGTTTTATTCAAATTTTAGGAATGAACGGTGCGGTGACAAACGCAGACTGTATTCAATTATGAACACGGCTGGAGTATTACCACAGCGTACGTGGTGGCATTGTGCCTTTAAGAATTCCTAGATATGCCAGCGGCATGTTTGTAATGTACAACACGAGAATAGCTCACACTGTGTTGAAAGCGGCATAAAGAATTATGCTGCATTGGGAGTCTTGTTCCTAGAATCCCTCATCGCTTCAGGAGCGAGGAGAGGTTCCATTAAGTTAGACCGGGGGGAGAAAAAAACAGGGTTCAATTACTGGCTCACCACTGCAGGTTTACTGCAGGAGTGGAAAAAATGTTTGTTTACTCAAGGTACAGGTAAAGGGGGAAAATGTGTGTATAAAACAGATATAAACCGACTCTTTCAGACGCATACACACACATATAAAGCTTCCTGGATTGCAGATCAGGGACACCGTTAGACGATTATTTGAGGATGGAAATATTTCCTTGTCCTCATGTGTATCATCAGAGTGTCATTAATCCAGCTGATAGCCGAGAACAAAGAGGAGACAAACAATAAAAAAAAAGTCTATTACTTTTGGAGGACACTTGAAGAAAATGCAATATATAAAGTAAGCCATTAAAGTGACCCAACCCAGATACATTAAAAGTAAAACCCAAAGTTGCAACAATTAAATAAATAAACAAACAAAACAGGACGATAAACTTGAAAAGGTCCATTATTTTCCTTTTAAGACCTTTGCTTTTCTTACGTCGTCACATTCAAAATGTCTTACTGAAAAAATGATACGACTCCAGAGCTGTTGTCTCCCATTTTACTTCAACTTAATTATCATAGTCTGATTGGAGTTAGATCCACATTTGATATTTACTTTTCTTTGGCAGCAGGACGACCTCTGACAACTCCTTTGGACACGGTTCAACTTATTTCTAGTTTAATATTAATTTACTCTGCTTCCAAAGGAAATGTGGTCCTGTCAAAGAGGTCATCAGTGTGGGTGGGCACATGGTGTTAAAACAAATGAACCAAAAGTTTGCAGCAGTTTGCACATCACAGCTCGAGTGTATAATCAGAAGAGGCACAGTGCAATGTTTGGTCTACTAAATAGATAAAAAATGATTTCTGCTGAAAATACAAGCCTTCTGGTTAGGTTTAATTCATTAAGATTAACAAAGCAACCATGTTTGATGCCCTGCAGGCAATCATTTTTTCACCAAGATTAACAGACCGAATGAAGAGTGTTATTTAAGACAAGCAGGTTTTCTTTAACTAACCACAGCCCTATTCAGTTGTTCGTTTAGGACGGATGTACTCGAAACTATCTTTTTTTTTTTTAATAAAACATTTTGGATCCATTTATGGAAATATAGAATGTGTGAGAGAAGTTTTAAGTTTTGGAAGCTTGGAACATGCAGTTTATTTTCATCTCAGAAAATACACATTTTTCCTTAATTAATTAATAAAAAGTTAAGTGAAAAAAAGCACCTTTATTCAATTCTTAACTTCCAATGGATATGATAACACTGGCTAATTTCTCCACGTGGGCATGTGCAGACAGACCTTGATTGATATCAACCTAAGTTTCCTCTTAGGTTTGTTGCACCTGGATGTTACCATTATTAGCAATAGAAGAAGCAGCAGGTGCAGAAGTATGAAAATCCCAGGATTGGGATTAGGATTATTCAACAGACTGACAACAACGGCGCACACTTAATTGATATCTCATGGACTGTTTCATTATCAGATAATTGCTGCGCATTAGCGTGGTTTGGGTGCTTAAATACCATAGTTTGGTACATCATTACATCTAGACACAGATCCTCTTGACAAAATATGAATGCTAAGATTATCACATATCTTTAGCCAGTACAGGTATTCAACACACATCCACATCACACACCCGCAAACAAACACACACACTACATGATCAGACTAAAGATATACTTCTAATTAATTGTTGGCACTATCATTTATCCCTCTCTTCATTTAATAGACATGATTTATTGTCAGATCAGCTCTGGAGGGAGCTTAATTTTATCATCTTTTTCATTTTGTTTGTGTGCATGCCTGTTTTCTGCCACAGCACAGGGAGGATCAGAGGCAAGTTTTAATGCTTTGATATATGAGCGGCATTATGAGGCAGTATTACCAGATGGGTAATACTGTGTACAATTATTACAATTATCAATGAAGAGTGCTTCTTCATTGCACTTTTTCTTGCTTATAGACCTATTCATTTTACAGAGTGATTTTACAACACGCTCTGCAGCTACAAGATATCACTCATCTGTAGTGCTTCTAAGAAATGGAAAAAAAAACTGTTAACAACACCACTGGGTAAAGAAGGGAAAGCTGTATTAGATGAGACGACGGCCAAAAAAACTGGCAAGGGAGCTACCTAAGTACAATTTGATGCAACTCCAACATTGCTGCTTGTGAAAGTTACTTATCTTCATTCAATACATAAATAGATTGCCAAAGCAGTTTGGCATTATCATTATCCACTATCAGCGTAATTCAAGGTACAGCACTTGCCTTCTGTTTAAGTACATTCTCCACCTCAATGTAAAGCTCTTTATAAAGACCGGGCAACGTTGGTCTTAGCTGGCTTAACAGATAAAGGTTAGGTGTAGTAGCCATTTTAGTGAATGCAATTTTGGAATTTTGGAATTGTTGCCGCAGCACAACTATCGTGCAGCCACAGTGGACTAGTGGGTGCAATATCTGTCACAACACTGACCTGACAATACATGTAATTTCAATCACCAGTAACATTGATTGGAAAAAAAGTAATCTTATTATTGACCACACATAAGACTTTTATGCTGTTGCTAATAAAATCCTACTACATTAGGTCAGAGGAACCGACACTTGAGCTGTGTGATACACAGTGAAGCTGTCCTATCAGAAATGGGTTGCCACATGCAATTGTTCCTAATCAATACTTCATTACCAATATATAGTATATTCCCCAGGCTCCAGCCTTTAAATCAATTCAGATGATCAATCCTTAATAACATCATTTTAAATTTACATGACTTCCGACAACCCTGCTATTAGAAACTTTAAATCTCAACTATATTGCTTCTATTTAATCAAACAAGTACTGTATCAAGCATGACGGTAAACTATTATTCATGTTTGAGAAATTAAATTGCATTCTATAGAATTATCTTCTTCAGGGGCATAAATCTATTGAGCAGGTCACCTTCATGTGTATCTTCTCATGATGCCCCATTAACAACACAAATAAACTCACCATTGTGCTCTGTATCACATAATGGGAGAAGGACCTCCCTACAGTCAAGGCCACACAGTTCTTATTTGTTCATTTCACACTCAGAACATGTACCAATCCATCACTTCTTCCACAGAATGGAAGCATGTGTTTACTTTTGTGAAGTTCACAGTGTCCTTGACAATGAAGATCTTGTCATGCTGCGTCATTACCAGTGTAACACTGAAAAACTTTATATCATACTACATTTATCACAGATGGCAAATATACTCTTCACTGTGCTCTGCATCACATCATAGATGTAGGATATCCTATAATCAATAACAGCCACTGAGCTATTTTACAGTCAGAAACGGTACCACTGTATTACTAGGTGTAATGGCTCCTAAGCTACTGTATGCCCTGGTGATACAATGATGAATGCTCCACCTAGTGCTCAAAAGTGTCAATGCATACAATTTCCATACAAATATAATCGTACATCTGAAATGGCTGCAACCATTAGTATAACAGTGTTGATATTTGGCTTCTGGTCTGCTGGAATACACCAGCCACAGCACATAAGGGATTGTTACAGAGATGGATGGAACTATGCAAGCATGCCAATAACAAACTCCCCATCAAACAGGCATTAGCTACCCAGCCAAGAACCAGGCTATAGCTGCTATTACCACCTCGACAAACCCTGCAGCTCTATCTGTGGCCATTCCAACATCATCACCTGCAGTATATACTCTTGTACACACTGGATACATTTAAATACAGCAATATACCCGGTACTACAACGACAGACGAAAACATTGCAACAGGCATTGTATTAAAACATAGTATGTTGTTGTTGATTAGCTCTCCTATAAATGGTTATGCATTGATGAGCAGAAAAAACAATAGTCCATCCATACAGTCCTCAGGTTGCAAATGAATGCAA
The DNA here is from genome assembly GCF_963457635.1 of Microchirus variegatus. Lineage (NCBI taxonomy): Eukaryota > Metazoa > Chordata > Actinopteri > Pleuronectiformes > Soleidae > Microchirus > Microchirus variegatus. The sequence goes on along the minus strand of NC_139808.1, from coordinate 5,563,025 downwards.
GTGTGGCATAAAAAAACAAAACAAAACAAAATAAAAAGTAAAGCTGACGACCACATAAACACATTTCTCCCAGTGAGGTAACTGTAATAGAAAATAATGGTATGTGGCTGTTTACAAGAAAATTCCTGTCCAATATTTGATCCTCTGGAGATGCTCTACATTGTTACTTGGCACATGGTTTACATGAGCCCTGCAGCACTCAATTCAGTCCAATAACACAGATAAAAAGAAGACAGAAGATAATCAATTAATTTTCTCACAATGTGAGTGCTCCCCTTATCTCAAATGGTTAACAATTGATAAGGAACACATAAATCCCAAAAATTGATAATCAGTTAATCTTATAATTTCTCATTTGGGCTATCCTGGGAAGTTTCGAGTGTGATCGAGAAGCGATTTTAACATCTAATCGACAGACGGAATATTCACGACTGATATCTGTAACGTCTTTCTTACTAGTTAAAACTACAGTTACAGATATCTGCAATTGAGTTTTTACTAGTCAGAATGACGTCACTTTTGCCGTTAATGTGTATGGGGTTTGTCATTATAAATGAATGCAGAGATATCTCTAATTTCAGGTTCAGATATCTCCAACGTCATTATGCAAAGTCATAATTCAAGTTCAAAATATTTTTAAATTATCCTCTATTGAAGGCAACCACATTGTCCATATCAAAAGTTTCAGCTATCTATAATGACAAACCCCATACACATGAATGGCAAAAGTGACGTCATTTTGACTAGTAAAAAATGAATTGCATCTGCTACTGCAGTTTTAATAGTACGAATGACGTCACAGATATCTACAACCACGACTCATGTGGCATGACGTCACATATATTTATAACGGTAATTCCAGACAGTCCAACTTCGCGTTTTAAAATGTTAAAAAAGGCTTTAAGACATAATATAACACAAAACAAAGCCAATACACAGACAGCTTGTGTTAGCACAAGTAGCTCTCACTTACCTTTAATGGAGCCGTTAGTGGCCGTTCATGAATCCTTTGAAAGTTTGAACAGCGCTTTAGTGGCTAAGTCAGTGGCTAGGTGCCGCTCAGGTGACGAAAGAGAGCAGGTGAACGGCAACACGAGCAAGAAAACTGCCGTCATGAAGTTAGTTAATCCATAAATACAATAAGTCATCAGACTGTTAGCTGGTTAAAATGTTTATGAAATCATTTTCGTACGGAAAAACAAAACGGTGGCGGTGGCGTTTCAAGCTAGCAAACGATGAGTTTCAGCAGGTGAAGCTAATCAAAAAAAGTGGGCGGGGCATCGAGGGTTTAAATATCCCACGTTTGACTGTCTGGACTTGATATCTGTGACGTCACGTCGTTTTGTTACTATACTATGAATTGTAGTTGTAGATATGAGACGTCATTCTCACTAGTTTGAGCTCCAGCAGATATCCGCAATTCCGTCAGAATGACGTCACTTTTGCCATTTGGGGATTTGTCATTTTACTGTAGATATCTACAATTCAGTTGCATCATCATGACTCAAGTTCGAGGTTTGGCTTGATTTTGACTCTCTGAAACTTAATTATAAAAGATCTAAAAATAACAATATAGATATTGTCAAATTAGGATAATTAAACAACATCTAGAACTTGAATTACGACTAGTCGTAATGACGTAGACGTCTGAAACGTACAATTCAGTTCCCATACACATGAATGACCAAAGCGACGTCAGTGCATTTTACATTAAAACCAGTCATCTGTCTTGGTGCGCTTAAAAGTATAAACATGTCTACATACATATGAAATATGTATACATGCCACAACAATACATCTGTAGGTTGTAGCAGGAGCAAAGCAACAATAAGGATCAGTGGCGTGCACAGTGGGGGGGGGGGGGGGGGGTTCGCTTTCGGTGGGACAATCGCCCTAATGGACAAAAACTCTGCGCACTAAAGTGTCCTCAAGACGTACGCTGAAGTGCCCTCTAGAGTGGTAGAAACATGAGGAAGGGCCCGACTAACTGCCATTCACGAGGCCTCCTCTAATGGAGCTTTTCCACTATACAGTTGTAGCATGGCTCGGCACGGCCTCGACTCTGCGGTTTTATTAGTACCTGGTACTATTTTTAGTCCCCGCTCACCGAGCTGATACTAAAAATGTAGACAAATACAATACATTTTCAAAGAACGACATCACCCTCACTTAATATGATTCATATCACTTAAACATCAATTATGCTTGCATCATTTCATTTTATTAGGATTCGGCTATGAACATAAATTGTTATATATAAATGGCATTTTCAAATTTGATGTACAATTGCTGGCAACATGTCAAGAGATGAAAACAGACAAACAACACTGATAAAATACTTGTTGGTACACTTTGGCTAGAAGTCTATTCCATTTGCTGTTAAAACCGTCCGCTCACTGGGACAATTCACATTGTTCGGTTTACTTAAAGATGCTGTTTTGTGCATAGTAAGAAAGTACCACACCATCTCCAATATATCCAATATTTTTTTTGTTTTCTTCAGTTGTGCTCTAAGACCATTTCTCAGGCATAAATTTAGTTTCCTCACTGATGCAGTGATAATGACAACAGTGCCAATCTGTGAACCAGAGAGACAACAAAGTACTGTAAAAAAAAAAAAAAAAAAAAATGTTTTATTAAATCCAGCTGCTTCAGTTTCCACACAGGAATATAAAGGACACTGAAGTCAAGAGTGACAGCATTTCCTTCTCTAGAGAAACAAGTACAGATCACCTAAAATGATGTGTGATACACTGCAATTTATGATTCGTTACCCAACAATATATACAAACGTATATCTAAATACTATTTTTAAATGCACTTATAAGACTGTGTGAAACAAAGTGGGAGGATGTCTTCGTTTCCACATTTGGCTATTGTATCAGTTATAACTATAAACAGAGCAATAGAAACGCGACACCTATGATATGTAGAAAGAAAGAAAGCAGATGAAAGTCACACCTCAATAGAAATAAAAAAAAAACCCGGTTAGATTTTTACATTAAAAAATAGATAATTGGATCATGGACTGTTTAGCTCATGGTATATTATTTTTGCTGCCTTTTTTTGACCAAGTATGTAGTAATTGGACTGCAGCATATAAAGACACTTGCACTTTGCCCTAGATGCTCTAGCATTATCTAAATAATTTCAAAAGTGATATATTTTTTTCATTATTTTCATCTCTACCCCCAAAAATGTTGCATGGTGAACACAACACTGTTCTGACAGAACGAATCCTCCCATCGTGAAGCTCTTGGTGAGGGTGGTAAACTACTATGCACACATCTCCATGTGAATAGAATCATCTATATTAGTGACTTCAGTTAGGACTCTTTACAGCATTAAGACTCTTCGGTTTGATTTATTACAACTAGTTTAACATTTAATCAGGTCACACAGTCTCTGTAAACCATAACGGTTGGTCATGAAAATGATCTTTACACATTCAGTACAAAAAAAAGTTATATGCCGCCTAAAAAAAAAGAAGCCTGTTGTAATAATGTTTTTTGAACCTCAAAATGAGGGTTATGTTTTTTGTAAGAATAATTTGACTGATGACTGCAAAAGATGTATATATAAAAAAAGTGGTTACTAAGATCTGACTGGTAACGAGGGAACTTCCAGCATTTAGCCCACTTTCCCTGACACCAACCACATCCGCGTACCACTCGACACATATCTCCCATCTCCTAAGACATTTCCGCTCAGCCGGATTTTTTATCACCTGGCTTTCAGCACCGAGTCCATACAGACTAGTCTAATGATCGTCGAAGCCTGGCATGGGGAAGGGCCTGGCAAAGGCTTCAACGCGGTGGCGCAGATCAGCGATGCGAGCCACAGTCTCCGGGTCCTGAAGGAGAAAGTTCTTGAAGTCTTGGAGCTTGCCTAGAGAGAGTAAAAATATCAGCTTTCTTAAACCACAGGGTTTTTATTAAGTTCCGTGTTTTCATATCCAACAATTTAAATACAATATACAGCGCATCATACCTTTGTTCCGTTTCAAGACAACCAGAGCTACATTGTAATCTGATTCCCTTCCTACAAAAAGCTTACCAGTCTTTTTCTTGACATCTAAAGCAATCTTGAAGCCCTCGTCCATGAACTCGACAACCTGCACAAAGTCCGACTCTTTGAACTGCCTGGAGGTCAAGGCTGGAGCGCCTGCAACAGAGGGGGGAGAAAAAAAAAACATGTCTTGCTGCTTGAAATAACAATTAAAAATTGGTAATTTCTTCATTTAGCTTTAACACTTCAGCTGTCTGCTGTTTATTTTCTCTTTGCTTACTTTGCGAACCATATGGTATTTGAAAAAAAAACAAAAAAAACTAGAACCCTGAAGCTTCTTGAAATTTTAAATTTGAGACTGTAGCTGTGTCAAACCTGCACAGATGCTAGTCATAAAAAAAAAATCACAGTCCAAATGAAAAGGTATTGAGATCATTAGACTGTAGGTAAAATATCTTGCCCTGAGATAAAGCTAAAAATGTAACCGTGTAGATGTGTAGCTCTTGAACTTCCTGGAAGAGGATTAAAAACCAAACATGCTTAATTAATTATGTTTTGCTCAGTGCTGTTGGCTTAATTGGTGGCTGACTCATTTCCATATGCAGAGCTACATTTAAAAATAAAACAGCAAAGCAGATGAAGTGGATGTTAAGTACAAAGTAAATCTGACAAAAACAATTCATTTATAAATAACACACAATGCTGGACAACTTGACCATCACAAAGTCTATTTATTATTATTGACCTCCACCAAGGAGGTGTGTGTTTTTTCTCCAGAGTTTGTTTGTCTGTCTGTTAGCAACATAACGCAAAAAGTCATGCACGGATTTGGCGTGATCCGTAGACGCTATCAGTATTTTTCTCGCTATTTTATCTCGCTGCCTGGGCCGAACCAGCTGCTTCTCTCAAGGTAGTTATTCTGATCATTACCCTAATAAATATGACAAGACCTTATCCGAGTCATGCTATTGAATTATTATTAACAATCATATGAAGCTGTTCCTTACCTAGCCTGAGGCCACCAGGAGTCAGGGCACTCTTGTCCCCAGGGCAGGTGTTCTTATTGGCCGTGATTGACGCTAGTTCCAGAACCCTCTCGGCCCGAGCTCCGTCAATGCCCTTAGGCCGCAGGTCTACTAGGACCAGGTGGTTGTCGGTCCCCCCTGAAATATTCAGAATTCAAAAAGTTAACACTTTTGAATGGACACAAACTTAAATTTTAAGCCTCCGACCTTTAAAACTTTAATTTAAAGTGGACGAGTTAATCTTACAAGATTTAATAATCGCAGGATATGGAGCTGGATGAATATAATCATGAAGCCAAATTACTGTTGGATAGTAACAAGTCCAAAAATGCTTTATATCTTCATCTTTGTTACGCTCTGATCCATGTGAATCCTATCTGCGCCGTGCTGCAATTATAAATATTACTTCACTGAAAAACAGGAGCAAAAGATGTTTTCCTGATGAGCTCTGAGGTGACAAACGGTCAATGCCATTAAAACTATTATATCTTACATGATTAAATATTTATCTAGCCATCGTGATTAAACGCAGATGAAGCAGTCGATGCAGGTAATTCAGCAACACAATCTTTTACAGATTAAAGCCGTTAATTTTTCATGTGCCAAATGTTCACTCAGTAGCAACATTTTTGAATCTGCTCTGCATGGTCTGTTGAATTATTCTAACTTATACAGAGGTGTTTCTGTATCAGTGAAGGTGGGCTGACTAACAAACAATGGCTTAAACAATATACAGCAACACAATATGATGATAAACAGATGTACAGGCTCCAAAATGACCACATTTACAAAAACAGTTTAAAAACCCTCATGAGGAGGATAAAGCCGTGGACGATAAGAGAGGTGGGAGAGTATAACACTTCCCCTTATTTTTTCCATTTTAATAAAGACATTTACAAAAGACATTAAAAACCAACGTATATAAACAATGCCGTGTAAGCACAGGACAAGTCTGCATGTTTTAGGGAATCAAGTGTGCACGGCTGTGCATTGAAAAAAGAGCTGAGGCCAGCGTATTAAAGAGCCATGTATTCACTCACAACCAGTAAGTGACCACAATCTGGTTTAATTTTCCTGACTGGCGAGGCCATTACATTGACATGAGCCCATTTGCACATCATGAATTTCAATGCATTCCCGCCTTTTGATTTTCTTTTTTTTCCCCACACACTGTTAAATTAGCATTTCATGGCAAGACGTTTCTCTTTATTGACGCATGTTCTCTTATTCGCTGACCCAGTGTCTCGAAGAGAATGACTGAAAACAAGTTTGATTACCTGATACCAGGGTGTAGCCTTTACTGAGAAGAGCTTTGGCCATGGCCTTGGCGTTCTTCATTACTTGGGCGATGTACTCCTTGAACATGGGAGAATTGGCCTGGCAACACAAAGAAAGAACAGGAACAGCTGAGCCGAGGGCTTTGTTTCATATTAAGATCAGCAAATATGTTTTCACAACAAGGACATATTGTATTTTTGAAACTATAAATATTTTATTGGCATCTGAAGATGGAACTAGTGAAAACTGCCCTCTGAAATTTAGTTAAATAAGCTGAAATAAAGGGCAGTAGTAGCTACGCCAAGATATCCCGATGATTTGATCATGATTTTGTTTCACTGTAAAATCTGAGCCAGCAGCAAACGGCAAGTTTTTATTATAAAATAAAAACCAGGATAATAAAACCCTACATCGATACAAATGTAGTCATATATGCACTGAACGAGCATTTTTTTTTTGTGTATTGTGCTGACCTGTTTGAGTGCAACAGCCACACCAGCAATGGCATGGTTATGAGGTCCACCCTGCAGGGAGGGGAAGACTGAGAAGTTGACCTTGTCCTCGAGGTCATACTTGATCTCTTTCCCCTTCTTATCCACCGAGCGAACGCCCTTGCGGTAGAAGATGAGTCCAGCCCTGAGCAAAACACAAGTAATATAAATCAGACAACAAACTTATTTCTTCCTCTAAAACACATCAGTTTCACGAGTGTCCTTTTTACCTGGCTCCGCGGAGGGATTTGTGAGTGGTAGAGGTGACGAGGTCAGCATGGTCAAAGGGAGTGGGGACGGCACTGGCTGCCACCAGGCCACTTATGTGGGCCATGTCAGCGAGCATGTAGGCGTTGATGTCAGTGCACAGCTGAAAGAGAAAAAGAGGCAACAACGACACAATTAGGTTCAGTTAAGTAAGGGTAAATTAAAAGATTTTTTTGTTTGCGGTTAAATTAGTGCTGTGATGCCGCTGCTGTCAGCTTTAAAAGACACATATTATACCCTCATTCTCTTTAAAAAAGTAAAACGAAACTTAAGGGACAGGAAATAACATCAGCCACAGAGGCTACTGGGAGCTAACAGCAGTTAGCATTTGGAAAAGTGATCATTTGCAGACTCGAGCAGGCACATTGCCGTCATATATAGCATGTATCCACTGGACAGATAAATCCTATGAGGCTGGAAGTTCGTGTAGAACTCTGTGCTGCACTGTGGAGCAAAGAATAGAACGTTTTGCGGACTTCCGGTTTTCGGATACCGTTGCTCTCGCCAGCACTCAAGTGTTTTACGGAAAAAACGGAGCTCAATACCAGGAATTTAGCGCATTGTGTCCCAGAAGTCAAAATCGTGAGTTTTATCTCCTGTACTTAGACTGAGGAGGACCACAAAAACATGAGTGAGTCATCTTTTTTCACACTTGGCCAACTGATACGACCTCCAGAATCCCAAATATAAGGATTAAAATGATGAAAAGTTGATTTTGTATAATATGGGACCTTTAATGTGCCTACATCCATATTAGATCAATAATATCAAGTTTTTGGCGATCCTATGCAGTGTCCTACTTTAGGGTGCCAAAATAATTATACTCTTTATTATTAGTAGCAAATCCTTTGCCGTCAGCAAGTGTCTGAAATATAAGACTTATTAAACACAGATCCTCACTTTCAAGTTGTTTTTAACCTTCAGCTGGATTTTCAGGGGGTGAAACGCTCAGTTGGACTGAAGTCAGATGCCATTTGAGTTTGTCTGTCGGTGTTTGACGACAACAAGAGACTACTACTATGTTTGTTAGAAGTTCCTACATTCTCAAATAGCAGATATTTTTACATTTATCTGCTATAATTACACTCTTCTGCACTTGTCAGAGGCCAGAATTATTACAGCATAATTCAATAAATCCTTGCCGTCTCTTGCCAGCATTTATTCAAAAAGGCACAAACAATAAATAGCTTGCAAGCATGCAAATGACTTGTTGGCAAGTGATCAGAGTAGTAAACAATCTTTTTAGTGCTCTAATTAATATGCATTATGATGACAACCTCGCTTCCTCTCATATCTAAGCTGGATCAGTACATGTTTATTGGATTAAAAGACACGGAAGAAGGCACAGCCACTTTAGGGGGTAAGGAATACAAAAAGGTGATCTGCAGTAGCTGACAATCACTGATGGCAAAACAAATTTAAGAAGAAGAAGCAGCACCAGCAGCAGCAGCAGCCTGTTTCAATCTAGGTAGCACAACACTAACAATCTGGAGAGAAGCCCGGGCCCAACAGATTCTGCCATAAACAGTGAACAGTTCCACAGAGACATGCCAGCGGGAAAATATGGCCCCACTTCAGGCCTAGTGACAAAGCAGTTATGGTGCTTAATAAAAACACAGCTCTGTAATGGCGGGACACTCCATCTGATGGTACAAGCTAAAGTGGAGCTCTGCAACAAAGAGAAGCAGTCATGGAGTGAATAAAGTGAGTCGGCGGGTGGGTATAACAAAACAGATAAAGGGGGCCTCTCGAGCACTTTCAAAGAGAGCAGTGGAGTGTACGGTCAAAAGGTGCCACTGTGTAGGTGCACGTCAGGGACCATGTTTAGTTTGGTTGAGTCGGCAAGAGACCAAGACACAGCATCTGTGTTCCTGTACGTAAGGCTAAAAAACCCAGAAAATGTGTATGTGTTTACAAGTTATAAGTTAAAAGACAGAGATCTCGGAGCAAAAAAATGATCCCCACATATTTTTGAATTTTTTTAACCGTCAAAATCCACTGTCCAAAAACATGCAGAGGTCAATTTAAAGTGTCCATTCAACCTCTGCATGTTTTCGGACGGTGGATTCTGACAGTTAAAAAAAATCCAAAAATATGTAGAAAAACAAATATGCATTGGACAAGTGTGACTTTCAAATAAGAGAACAAAATTGGTCTGTCCTTTCTAAAGCATGATAAGATGTGAAGAATGCAAGATGATGCACATAAACTGGGAGAGAGATATGTGGTGAAAGCTGGCTATAGTTAAAATTATACAGAGTTCTTCATGCACCTTCTTGACGCGGGCATAGTCAATGAGGCGGGCATAGGCGCTGGTGCCAGCAATGATGATTTTGGGCCGGAACAGCTTGGCTGTCAACTCCATCTGCTCATAGTCTATGAGTCCTGTTGCGGTCTGTGGAGAGGGAGAGAGAGGGAGACACATTAAGGGGAGTCAGAAGATGCATAGAAAAAAAAAAGGTGGAGGAGGGATGTGAAAATATTAAAAGGGTCAAGAAAAAAAAAGGACCTGGAGAAATATCAACACTAGAGACACTTTTTTCCAATTTTTGTCAAGCTTATTTGAAGCAGCTGCGACGAAGGTACTTTGGACGAGATTCATCAAAGGGAGACATTTTAACCTAGCATATCATGGAGGAAGACTGCAATTGCAGTAATTCACCCTGCACTTATCCTCTAATGTAACCTTTCACAGAGCTATTCAACTGGGACCATAATGCTGAACAGATCACAGGTTAATCTGGGAACTTTTTCCTGTTCTTTTGACTGAGCCGAGACATGTTAGACAACTCTGTTCCGTGGGTGTACTTCAGAGCCACACGACAAATGGAGACAGGCTGGACAAGTCGATAAGAGCAGTTTGTCTTGTGTGCAAGTTTTACCCTTGACCCTCAAACCCCCAACTGTCAGCCTCAGAAAAGAGAGAAGGAGTAAGATGGAGCAGAGCGACAAAGTGAGGGAGAGAGGGAAAAAGCCAGAGAGGAAGAAGAAAGACACAGACAAGGAAAAAGAGGAGAGAAACTGAGGGGGAAAAGCTTTATTTAGACAACCTGATAATCTCCCATCTCCAGAGCACATCTATGGATGCCCCCTCACTCCATCAAGCTGCTCATTGTAAAGACAGAGCCAGTGGTGCTGGCCAGCCTGTCGATTTCCCATTATCTCTCTCGCAGAGGGGTCCTGCCAGCCCATACATCAGCAGGTCTGGACATGCTGCCTTTCGTGGTCATCCATCAGCCACAACCAAACACTACCATGCAACTGTGTCCCAAAGAAATGAAATACTATGTGCATACACACACGACAATGACCTAATCTACATGTTAGCTTGAAGAATTGCTCATTGCATTATGTTTGGCTCTGGTGGCACAGATCCTCATGTGGGTTAGGAGCAGCAAATATCACTGAGCTGAACTAGTTCTGTTCAATCTGTTCATTGTTATTAGACTGAACTCCCTGAAAGAACAAATCCCATTTTATGACCAATTAATGTCAAAAAAAGTTTTCTTGCAACTGTAAAATATGTCCATTTATCCAGTAGAAAACACTTTGAAGTGAAATATAAAAAATGGCCACTACAGAACAACATATGGTGGGATTGTTTGCACCTGCACATGACCAGTTTTATTCACAATTTTTGAGAACCCTCATTTATTCAGACAGAAATCTTAGTTGATATCAGAAGAGGGGTTTGTACTTACATTTAGCTTGTAGGGCATAGACTCGAAATAGATGGAGGTAGCTGAGATCCTCTTTACATCCGACATGTAGCCATGTGTCAGACTTGGGTGAGAAAAAACAAAAACACTCAATTACAACATACTATATATGACGGCAATGTGCCTGCTCGAGTCTGCACAGCCTTGAGCAGTTTATGAATGTGTGAGAAAATGCATAACAGTGTAGTGATTAAAAAGAAAACAAAGAGTACTGACTGTCCTCCGTCAGGCAGGTCCAGGCCCATGATGCGGTCATGAGGGTTCAGCACAGCAGTGTATGCGGCAAAGTTAGCAGGTGAGCCCGAGTACGGCTGGACATTCACACCCCACAGGTCTGGGTCCAGGTTAAAAGCCTCCAAAGCTCGCTTCTGGCACAGCAGCTCAATTTGGTCGACCACTTCTGCTCCACCGTAGTATCTGTGGATTCACGGGTGACAGAAGTCAGAGGGGAAGAGAAACTGAAACATGATTTTCTCCGGCTAGATTATTCAGTTCAAGTGCTGGTCACAAAAATCTCAAGCAACAAGCGACACATGTTGCCTTGACATCAGATAAAGCTGGTGAAAATGCTCATCATCGCTTTTCAGTGGAATTAAAGCTGAAGTAGTAACAGATGGATATTGTACAAACATCTCATTCAGTGAGATCATTCTTTTAGTTTCATCAATTTAGGCCATTACATTAAAATGTAAAACAGCGGATATGTAGCATGTGCTGAAGAATTATCATATTCATAGGGAGGGAGATTTATGGTCGACTCATAATCCCGAACTTAGATGCATAAAATGAGGACAAATTAGCTCTGTTTACAGCTGTTAAATGTAAATTATACAAGGGAAATCAAATAAAAGAGAGAAAGTGAAAAAAAAAGAGCAACTATTCGCCTGGCACCCAATTCTTCCAATGTATCCCCTAAAGAATCTTCTTTGCCAAGGCAGAGGCTGTGGATTATTTGCTATGTGTTTGGCACAGTCATAGGGTAAGCTTGAATGCACAGTGTAATCAGTGTGTGCCTATATGTGTGTGTGTTTTGGTGTGTGCACGCCTGTGACAAATATCCCTAAAGCAGAGAATATCACCAGTGTTAATAATCTGGGCTGGCTGAATAAATGCTCACCTTCTTCCTGGGTAGCCTTCAGAGTATTTGTTGTTAAGACAGGAGCCCTGAGCTTCCAGAGCAGCTCGACTGCAGAAATTCTGTGATGGTCAGACGCACACACACAAACAGGCAAACACACACTTAGATCAATAGTACCAGTGGACAAAAGGGACAAGGATGGCAAATTAAAGTCTGTTAAGTGATAGTGAGAAATCCGCCTGCAGCCAAAGGCAATCATTACAGTATTGAACCTGTGGACTTCCATAGACTAACACTCGGCACTCCACAATGCTTATCAACGTGCTGCTTGAGGATACAAGTGATGTAATTAACTTTTCTACACACACTGAGACACATTGGTGAGCCTGTTTTTCATCATTTTGCAATCTGTGTTTGAAGATAATATACTTTAGTGTACAATGGTTTGTTGCAAAAGAACACATTCATCTACATTTTTTTTTTTTTTTTTTTTTAATAAACCTCCGAGAGGCAAAATGTTGAGCTCCATGTTTACAGCCAGAAGCATTAAGTGGGAAGAATATATTAAAATGTGATTAAGAAAAACAATATTACATTTTCACAGATTCAGATTGTGGGCAAAAAAATACAATGTGAGCTCGTAACTTGACAGTGAAAGTGACATGATGAGAATCTGTGAGTAAAATGTGTGTGTGACTGAAGACAGACACCACTTTCAGCACGACCTCCTGACACAACACTGTAATAGATATTACCACACTGGGCAGTAAAAGGGGTCACATAGAAAAACCCCACAGTCTCCTCTCCACTCTCCCTGTCATTACAGTTGCCGTGTGTGTGTGTTTATGCTAATGTTTCACCTGGGAGCCAAGAGAAGATCGGGGAGATAACAGCTCTCTGCTGCGTCCGTCTGTCATTCTGATGACTGTGCATATATTAGAAAAATAATTGCATTTGCTTTGCATTGTTTGTTTTTATATCTTGATGGGGACTTCAGGCCGAACGCGCATTAATCCACTGGGTGGATGAAGTCCGGCGTGCAACTTTATTATCATATTTTTCCTTGAATCATGTCCAGGCCTTTTATATGAATTGTCCTTTATAACTAGAATTAAACATTTAAGTTCCTCACAACTACAAATGGATGTTTGAAGGTTAAGACTTGGTTTTGGAGTTAGAACTGGGTTAGGCATGTAGTTGTTCTGGTTAAGGGGCTAGGGAATGCATTTTGTCTACGAGTGTCCTCACTAGCAGAGCTGTACAAGAGCTGAGCCCAAATGCAGACGTCATTTAGTCCTTTCTGCAGTGAAATAAATTTTTTCAGTGTGCAAAACACATTAAAAAAAAAGAGGGCACCAGAATACAAGTGCCTTGTAGAAAGAGGAGCGAAGGAGGCAGAATAAAGATATCAACTTTATCTCACACTACACTGGTCAGGCTTTGTGCTGAGAGGGAGCTGATATACTCCACTGAACAACTACTGTGGCAGAGAAGAAACAGGAGAGAGAAAGAACAAAGCAAGATAAAACCTTGTCTGCTCTTTTGAAGAGTAAATTTTTTTACATTTCATGGCACCCAGCCTTGGCGTTAAAAAGGAGATTTTTCATATATGTGCCGCAAGATATTCAAGTCAAGTAGAAACGAATGACAGTAGCACAAGTCAGTGGGTGAATTATGAATGCATGGGGCAATTTAAATGTGTTATATATAAAATAAAAACAAACAAAAAACGAACACTTCAGCTATCACTTATCAGAGCTTATGGTATCCATTTTAAAATGTGTATGTCGAAGGCAGAATGCCACTGTTACACCTGACAAAACTGACTAATTCACTGCTACTACCAATTAAAATATACAAAATGACATTATTTTACATACATAAATGCATATGAAAAGTGCTTTACCTCAGAGGCAATGAGCTCCAGGCCACGGCACTGCCTGTCTTTCTCTTTACGCAGAAGATCCCACATCTCGGGGTCTTCCTGAGCCAGACTATCCTGGCCCGTCCATGGTCGGTCTTCATTTACTGAATGAGTGGCAGCGTGGGACTGCTGCCCACGTAGGCTGAGACAAAGTGGGGCTCTCTGGCACAGGGGCTATGGTCAGAAAAGAAGTGAAAGGGTTAATGACAGGATAATAACCTTATTATGTCTCTGAATAATCAGTCCTTTTTAAAAAAAAAATTCATTCTAAATCAGTCAGGGTGGCGTGGGGGGTTCAAATTTGAACTTTATGTTCTTTATGCTCTATGTATACAGCCTAGAATTCCATCACACCATTTGAAACAAAATTGTCAGAAGATACTGTCAGGAGAACAGAAAAGATTTGTCTTGTATTTGGCCGTAGGGTGGATTAAGCAAATTAACTTATGCAAACTTTACTTATTTACTTTTCCAGGACAAATCCAGTAGTCATTTTAAGCACAGACACATTTGAAGCGTCTTGGCTTTGCCTCTGTTCATCACAGGCTAATATGTAGACTGGCTAGAAGCTGGCATGTTTGCATAATATCAATTATCAAATATCAGCATGGTTGTTCAATTATGCCTCCATCAGCACTTCTACAAACTGAAGGACTGACTTTTACAGCCTCAGTGAATGAAACAAGGCATATAGAGAAGAGATTCAGCACTTCCTGCTTATCTAATCTGGGCCGGGACTGGCGAGTTCCTCTTCTGCCGCTGCTGCATTGCCTGATCATGTGAGCGAGCGCAGTGAGAGTCCATGGGATTTTTACAAGCCATGTATCTTTTGTTTTGTTAAAAATTAATCTTAGTGAATATTGAGTTCAGTCCAGGTTTTTTTTTTAGCACGTATACTATGCACTAAGTCTGGCCTGGAATGACAGTAAATGATTAACATAGATAATTAAATGTTACAGCTGCACATGTACCCTTGAGTGCAAAAGTCCTCTTTACAGTTCCAATCAACAGGCAGAGCACAGTGTGGAAGAACAATCAGAGGTTAAGAAAAAAAAAAGTCCTGGACAGGTTGATTGCACTCAGAACAAACTGGCTCGCTACCATCACTTAATCAACAATATGATGATGACTCTGTGCCGAGATCATTCCCACAACAGCCAACCTATAGTTATCATCTGCGCAGGTGTGCTGGGGTGTGAGGGACAACCTCTCTTTAATAGCACCATTAAAAAGCAATTAACACAATGCTCAAGACTGACTGAGGACACCCATAAGACAAAAAACACTTGAGCACTTCATCTTTTGTAGCGGCTCCAGTGCAGCATAAATCCAACAAAGAAAGTGAAAAGAGATTTTAAGGGAATAAATAATGGATATTAGTGTACACCAAAACTTCTATACTACTCTAAATGGCGAGACATCTATGCAGGCATCACCAGGAACCAGCTGTGAAGGAAATGTGTATGTGTAGGTGTAATGGTTCAACTACCTACTGACACGTATATCTTAAATCTACAAAAATTAAGACACATTTTATGCATTACTGAATCCATTAAAGAAGGGTATTAGACTTAATCCACACACACCTGCAGTAAAAGTGTCACCACAGTGTAGCTACTCCATCAACACCCAAAAACTCAGAAGTGGCCATCGACAAATGTGCAAAAACTATTTGCCAAACCCTGTTCACGTTGACAGAATAGGCTGTGTATATCAAAGTTTAATAAGATGAGGTGATAGGAGAGAGATGGTTCACTATGATTGGATATTTAGCGCTCTCGCCGATCGGAAGATAAGACACACGGAAATGACGAAGCAAGCAAACAACTATGAGTACTTTTTTTCTTCCATAAGAAAAACACCAAGATGTGACAACACAACACTCCTTCTTCTTCCCAGACATCTTCAAAGTTGAAGTCGCTGCGCCATTACGAGTCCATCCACCTGATGAATTAGTGAGAAAACAAATGCTGCAGTTTATTGCACACTGCTGATAAATAGGTGCTCAGGTTTCCCCTTTTCAATGACAAATACAGACTGCCGCCACCACCTGCTAAGGACAGTAATCTCCTCTCACTCAGACGCGGAAAGAACATGCTGACAACTCTTTGTCTGCAGTGTGTGCAAGTGCAACTGTTTTCCTGAGCATCTGTGTCTCTGGGTTTGGTCCGAGCACATTTAATGGTATGCTTAGCAAAGTCAATGTGTCGATACCTCATACAACCATACGTCATAAAACCTGACCTATACCTTTAGAATTAGATATACTACTATTTACTTTAGCACCGTTTGCCCAATCCACTCTACCACATCCGGGGGGCAGAGGGGACACTACAGACACACTCGGGGAGGCGAGAGGTAAATTAATGGCCAATTTCTAACGCTCTCTACCATCGCCTTCTGTCAACAGTGGCGGTGGACAAGGTGGAGAAGGGGAGAGGGGACCCCAGGGTTCTGAAAGAGACGAGAGCCTATGAAAACAGGTCGCGTTGCCTCAGAGGACACATTTCTCGCTTTAAAAAAACAAAACAAAAAAAAACACATGGGTCATTAAACCTTGATGGGAACTGTCCTTTGCTGTCTGAATTTTTAGTAGGACACACCAGAGTCGCAGGAAAAACCCAACACTGCCATAGCTACAACGCAACTGATGACTGCGAAACAGAGACGAGTCCCTCTCCTGCCTCCTCGCCTTCACATTATACTCTGCTTTTTCATTTCTCCATCCTCCTGTCCCCATCATGTCACCCTGCGCTGCTAAGCGCACACTGCCAAAGTTGCCCTTGTGTGGCATTTTTATTACTTCCTCTTGTCATCCATAACACCTCCATGGCTTCCAAATGGGACAGCTCTGGGCATAAACAAACACACAGGTCAGCTTCTCTAATCTTCCTCTGCCTCAATTCACAGCTGTGCTCATTAAAGGAGACTAATTCATAAACACAAGATAAACCGGTCCAAAAAAATGTGAGATCCAAGTCACAAGAACCACTATGTCAAAGAGGGACTATATTTGGCACCAGTTTATGCTGTCGTTTGAAGGTGAACTTGACGAAAAATCTGCCGTGAGCAAGGGGACAGGATAGGTCACATCAACCAGGATAATGTCACAGATGTGCTGCATCTGCATGACAATGATAAGGTAACTGTCAGTGGTTTGCCCTTCCTGTCAAACATCTGCGCCCAGAATGACATGGCAGAGAAGAAATAACAGGAAGACAGAAAATCATTTCATAATCCTGCTTCTGTATTATTGTTGCCTATTTCCTGATGAAACTCCCAACGAAAGTCAATTTTACAGATGACTGCTGCTCATCAGCAAATAGCAATCAGCCTGGTAGAAACAAAAAAAAAAAAAACCAGGAATAACAACAAAGAAAGATATGTAAGGCAAGACGAGTAGGAGTGTCAACAGGGCAACAGCATATGTCCATCTTGGATGCAGTTGCCTCTTTCCTCGTCACTGACTAATAGCAGGGCTGTCTGTTACAAACTGCCCTGTGATTCAGTCTAAATGACACTAGACGGAGAGATATGGGTGGGGTGAAGTAGCGTGAAGGGATGGAGGCAGAGTCTGGGGCGACTCCACTCTATTTGGGTCAAAAGGTTGCGAGGGTGACAATCAGAGACTTAAGTGAGCCAATCTTCAGAAGGCAGTGGAAACGACACATTTATGGTATAATGTTTCCACAACACTTTGTGAAGATGGTGAAAGAGTTCACTTGGCTTCCTGAAGCCTCGGGGAGTGTAGATGCACGCCGTAGATTTAACTTGTGACACTATCAGACGTGGGGGTCAAGTCCGGCTCGTGGTCTTTCTTGTACCTGTGCCCTGATGAGGAATAAATACCCTTTTTGATCCTTCTTTATTATGAATAAAAATGCTCCGTTATTCTTTTGACATTTACCTCAGGGTTCAGATCTGCCTGAGACTTCTGAGATGGTTTCACTTTCATTTTCAATTATTTATATTTTCTGCTTCTGCTGTCATTATTCACGCACTATTTAACAAAGACAGGTAGAACACATCTGTCAGAGAAAATAATGACTATCGCTCAGTATTGATTTATGTCAAATTAAATCCCTGTCATGTTGACTTTCCTGCTTGTGACAGACCTAAATAAAGAACCCTTGAGCAATTTTTATTCACGTTAGATTAATAAGCAGTTTAAAGCAAGACACATCATATGTTAAGGTTGGTACTTTTTGACATGATAACTGAAATGAATAACATTTTGTACTCACAATTTAACATGACCAACATACTATGCTGTGTATGCCAACATTGGTATCAGTAGATAAAATGTTTTCTGTACACAAAAAAGTGGTATCGTTCCATCCCTAATTGACAATTACTTCACCCCACGGAGTGGAATTAAAGTATTATTTTTGGTGGCTCTGTGTGTCTGTACCAACAGAGGCCGCCAGAGGCTTGTTGCGTGAATGGGGGGGGGGGGGGGGTAGTCTTCCATCTCTGATTGCCTTGTTAGCATTGGAACTTAGTTAACCTGTACATCTGGAATTTCAGGAATCTAGTATACCTGCAGCAACTGGCCCATTTTAGAGCAAACCTGTCAATGACAGCAAAAGAATTTTGGGTTGTTCCATAGCTATTCATCACACAATCCAAAGCAAGTAACAAGGGAAAAACTGCACAGGGAGTTAAAGGATTTGCACGAACACCCTATGAGGACACCACATGCATTCACCAAAACGGGCCAGTCTTGTGAGTCCTTTAATAATTTAAGGAAGATACACAATTAACCAATTAAAATAAATAAGAAAAGCATGGAGACACGTGAACCACTCAGTTTAATGGGAACCTTCAAACTTACCAGCAGTTACTTATAAAAACTGGGTCTGACTCAGTCATGGGATTTAAGCACACATGAATCATTTTCTTGGGAGAACTGTGCTAAGTCATTGTGAAAATATACTTTAAAACTCACTTAAAATGTCTGTTAGTGTGGCTGTACACACCATGCAATAATCAACTGTTAATAAAGAATTTAAATGAATGGATTTTAACTGCAACTTCCTCAGTCTCCAATATACTCATCTGACAATTCTACTTTTGGTTGCTTTTCAAACATTTTTGTAGCTGCAGAGAGCTCACTAGAGATGCATCGTGAGACAGTTTAAGATCGATGCACGTGTGTGATGACTGAAAATTCATTGTTTTCTTTTAAAATAGCAAAGGGCATCTACCATCTACATTGGCTCCATCATTAGCTTATATGTACGTATTTTAAGGGCAGTGTTGCCAACTTAGTGAATCTGTCACTATATTTAGTGACTTATCAGACCCCACAGAGCATATTCTTCAAAACGTGCTGGGCATTTATTCTGTTATTCAAAATTGTTCCACAGAGGAAAAATAATATATGCTTATTAAAAACATGATTAACTACAAAAATCCTGCTGTATATTGTATGCACTGTAATGAAATTACAGTGTTGCAAAGCTTACAATGTAAGTGAAAAGAGAAGTGCTGCTTCACCACATAATCCCTTAACTAAATATTACAAAACAAACTAAACATATTACATTTTACACTGCGGGGTGTTTCAAATAGTTTCCCCACCACTTTGATATTAACAAGAGTTTAGTTTATAAGGTAAAGGGGACTTTGGTGTTGAGATTCACAACATGTGGATAACATCTATATTATCTTGTTAAGATTACAACATGGGTAATAAATAATTAAACAGCCAAGAGGCTGCAGACAAAAACACAACTTTAACGGTTACACAATCGTCTTACAATGAGAAAGTTAATCTTTTCTTGGTGCTCGCCCAGTGAATTTCAGGTCAACTGTGTGCAGAATAACTCATTTCTAGTATCTTCTCTTGAAAATCCATACAAATGTGTAAAGAGCGAGGAATGCATCACTAAATTAGAAGTTTTAATCAAGTTCATTTGTTGAAAAATGAAGTTGTTTTTCCACCCCGAAGGGAAACGTGTGACCGTGCCGTGCTGTACTGTACCGTGCTAGTCTTTCAACATGATGAAACTGAGCAGTCGCTGTTGCATCATTACGTGGACACACAGCTGTAGCTGTAGCTGTACAACACACAGTAGTGACAGCCTGCTAGCTTATCAGCTAACTAACGAGCAGCAGGCTAAAGGAGCAGGACAAACGTGTAAACACAACTAACAGTAACATTGTCCACGAATTAATTGTTTTATATTTTTACACCAACATTCTATAGCAGTAACTAAAACAAAACACCACCAATTGACCACTGACCAACATTAACGTGAACCTCGTTAGCAGCTCGGCTGTAAGCTAACACAAACACAACAAGGGACACAAATGACACACATCATGTGTGTTGATAAATTACAGACCCGTGTGAGTTGCCTCGCAAACGACAGCATGCTTCCAGGTGTCTGGTCCGGCGGAGAGTCAAGTGTCGCAGACAGACAGACACACACACACACGCACACACCGCACTCTGCTGACTGGCTCCGGAAAAGGCTGCCTCACGTTGTTGGCAACGGCTTGTGACGTTTATCCTGCCGCAAGGGTGGATGGGAATTGTAGGCAGTTGCGGTTGTGCGTAAATATGGGCAGATTGAAGGTGCTGCACAGAGACATTTAAAACAACAGAGACGGATTTTACACAATTACTACAAAACTAAATACAATTCATGACAATTTATATATATATATATATATTTATATTTATATATTTTTTTATATAAAAAAAAATTATTTAGGTTATAAAAACTGTTTATTTGTTTTTCATTTGTCCAATTATTCAATTATCTATTATTAATATATGCTCCAAATATAGAAATGTATAGATCTAATTAATTAAAAAAAAGTTGTCATTGTTGTGTAAAATAAACAAATACTAAAATAAACAAATACTAATCAATTATTATGTTTATGTTGTATCTGTCCATTCATTCAGCTTGTACATGTTAAGAATGTAGACCACACCTTTCAACTTACTTATTGAAAAAGCAGAAATGTGATAATTTCATCAAACATGGGGTAGATGCACTTTAAAATGTAGGGTTCACTCTTATTATTAGTTAATTTGATTGGCAGCTTTGACTTTCCTGTCTTTTCCCCTCTCCTGTATCGAGTCCTCATCGTTCTATAGTACTTTAATTGCACCGTAGCGTGTTTTGCAGTTAATGTTTTGTATTTGACAGGCCTACTCTCTAGGAACAGCCACCGCAAATTAGCATAGGCTATGAGCGGTATTGTTTATGCCCCATGTGAATAGACATTAAAATATTATGTCTGCGATGGATAATTTGCAGTGCAGTACACATTGCTCATGGACAATGCACTCTAACCTTGAGGTAAATCTTCATGTAAGCGATTAAGGCTTTGTTTAGTGGTCAATTTGAACAGATTTGTATATTTTAACACCAGAATGCACATTTTTCCTGTTTGTCTCCAATAATAAAAGTCAGCTCCAGGACTGTGTTTTTCCTTCCGTTTCTATTAAAACATGTAAATACTGTAGTATCGGGTGTATTTTCCTGTATAACCACTGGATGCTGAGAAAGACACTGTTACTGCACAATAGAAATAAGTGGGGTACCTTAGTGGGTAGGTGGGGGGATAAGGTGACAACCATGAAATTCAATAACCCAAGTTTGGCTTCAGTGATGGGGCTTTATTGCATAATATTACTTGTCATCATCTATCTCCTGCTTTCATAAAATGACACAAACATTTGGATAAAAGGCAATACATTTGGCGGTAAGCACAAGATTCCTTTTTTTGCGACATAAACATTCCAGAGAATTGTTCAACGTGGTTGCACATTTTTATCTTTACGTGTCAATGCCCATAGATTATGGTGTAATATTGGTTATATGGTAGAAACATAGTCATTTCCAGGCCAAAGTTTGCAAATCCTGCCTTTGTTACACACTTTTGTGTTGACAAACTGTAGTATATGCAGCACATATATGCAAATATGTAAAATATATGTGAGCAAAAGCATAATAATTTCATTGTTGTGTACTATTTTACTTATTTTAGTTTAGATATTTCTGCATGCACACACAGACGTAGGTCTAAGGTTCACAGATACACACTCAAGGATTCTTCACCAAACAAATTTAGATCATCCAAGGGAAAAAAAAAAAAAAAGTGGTGACTCTGGGCTGCACCGACTCCATCAATCCAAGTGTCCACGGCAACTTGTGTAAGACACACGGACCTCCGCGTGGACCTCCATCTCCATGTCATCGATCAGGACCGTAATGGGGTATTGAGCAGGGCCGAGCTGAAGATTCAATTAACATCGACTGCGTGTTATCTAATGAAATTCCGAGCGGCCATTATTGTCACATCAAAAGTGTTAAGAGCAAAGGACCTGACGACGCCGAGCTGAGCTGAGCGGAGAGAGAGAAATCAAGTCAAAGATAGCCTGAAGGGTCATGGATGTTTTTAAGGAGTGTTTAATTTACCTCGGGTAATGTTGACAGAATCCTGCTTTATCTTCGCATACAGTACGATAATGTCGTTTTTTTAGCAGAAAGCAAACTAAGATAAAACAGGCATTAGGTCGCTGAGATGATAGCAGTAATACAACAGTTAATGAAGGTTTTAGGTGGATGTGCAATCCTTCCTTTACTGCAGGGGTGTCAAACTCATTTTCACTGAGGGCCACATCAGCATAATGGTTACCCTCTAAGGGCCACATGTAACTGTCAGTATAAATGTAACTAAATGTAATCAAATGTAAATCAAATGTAAAATAAAGGTAACATATTGCTAAATAACTTTCTGTATTTATTACTTATTCAAGTTACAAATATGATGCATTATAGATGTAACCCAGTCCCCGATGGTGTTTCTTGACAAACTAACAGTTTTAAAAGTCTGTATCTTCAAAAACTCGCCCTCCAAAAAATGCTTTGAAGCACGGGCCATTTCTTCAGCCACAATAAAGCTAGCATTATTTGCGGGTAACGCAATCGCCATGCATTGTGGGAAATGTAGTTTATGGTCAACCTTAAAGCAGCATAGACCTATTTTAACACAGATTTTTAAGACCAATTAATCACTTGAGGGCCACATAAAATGACGTGGCGGGCCACATCTGGCCCCCGGGCCTCGAGTTTGACACATGCTCTACTGCATGATAACATAAACATGAACCTGTCAGTTACATTATTACATTTAAGCATGTATGTACAAGTAAAAATCCTTAGTGTACATTACCAACTCGTTCAAAAGGAGTTTTTAGCGTCACTATTGTCATCTGAAGAATGTTTCACTCTCTGGTTTTTTTTCCATGTTAAACTCCATTCAATATATTTTAGAAAATTAAAATCACATATCTTCACAGAAAGCTTGGTCATGCATTTCTAATCAGAGCGAAATGTAACTTCATTTATAATAGTTCCCTCGCTGCCTTTGATAACACGAACATGCTGCACAGCTCGTGCCTCCGGCTCGGGAAAAGAACACGTTCACTCAGTAACAGACGGACAGTTTAAGAGATTTTAATGTGCTTTTTCATACAGTATATTGTATGCATATCCAGCATAGCATTTCTCATACATATAACTCTCTTATATCCAGGTTTTTGAAACATATAGTTGAGGTGGATGATTAACAGTCAGTCTACCATAACATTACGTCTGCCGTAGAGTAACGGCACATTCAGCCGCTTCAGAAGCTTTTTTGTACTCGGAGGGCATAATAATAATAATGGTTCCATCCGTTTACAACTGAGTTCTCCGCAAACTGCAACTGAAATATCAAAAAAAAACCAATAATTGTGCTGGGTTTGAGTACATTATTTACAGAAAAGAATTGAACAAAAAAACTGAAGTTAACAAACACAAAGTTGGGAAAAAATAATTCAGAGAAATCAGCCGTTTTCCTAACCATCCATAAACTCTGATTATACATGTTTAAAATCCACAATTCACAGCAGTTTAGAGGCAAAAAAAACTGTCCCCTGCATCTTCACTGTAATCAATATGACTATCATTTCCATCGTTATTATCGTTTACATCATCTTTGCCGTTAACATTGTCTCTTCGTTCTCTTTCCAGTTCAGTCTCACTTACTCAGCCAAGGTAAGGGTGCTCACTTTGGAAGTTGTAGTCTGGACACACTTTCTGAACCAGCTTGTAATCGATGCTGAAGAAAGAGATGAAGATGCAGATCACCTTGAAGGGTTTGGCACAGAGCCAGGCAGCGTGGGATTGGGTGTGCTCTGTGAAGCAGGTCTGAGACGGGTCATACAGACAGGGTTTGGGCTTCTTGGATCTGTTGGTTTTCTCGTACTCCACCCGACAGTTAAAGGTCTTTGTCTCTTTGGGGTCCACGGTGGACTGATGGGTCTCGTGGATCTGGATGTTTGGCTGGCTGTGAGGGTGCAGCTGCTGCTGGAGGACCTCGAACTCCACCACTTTGGTCGGCGGCACGATGCTGACCGAAACGTTTCCCAGGCTGGAAGAGTTGTGGCGGAAGTACACGGTGAACGTTCCATTGATGTGGTCCACGATCTTCCCCGTCACCAACAAGCTGAACTTCATGGTCCTGACATTGAAGTAGAAATCGCCCCAGCCGAAGATCTTCTTGGTCTTCATGGCCGTCTTTAGCGAGGGCTTGCGCTTAGAGCGGTATCCTGTCTGGTCCATGAGCAGGGACTGGTTTCTAGTCGTGTCGTACGGGTTATAGAAACTGTAAGTGGGCGGCTTGGTCTTCATGGGCGTCTGGTCGATGGAAGTGGAGAAGATGCGGGTTTGGTACGGCGGTTTAACGACTCCTCCTGTCGCTCCTCCAACTGTACCTCCTCCACCCATGCCATACGGAAGCGTTTTCATCGCCGACCCCACTGGAGCCAGATCTGAGAAGTCCACTTGCTTCTCTAACCCTTGGACCTGAGGAAAGATATAAAGAGATGGAGGAAAAGTATCAACAAAGCGCTCAAGACAATTAATTGTGTTTTTTAAAGAAACACCAACTCTGCATTGGGAACCACGGCCTCTTTTGTTTCATTCGGGTTTGGATTCTTTTGTCCTTTGATCATTTGTCATGACAATGAAAGTCTCGAACTCAAGTGACTTTTTAACAGCACTGACCAATGATGCTGTCTGAACCAGTTCAGAGAACAGTTCTTTATGTCATTCTAAAGGGCAGAATAGTTCGGCCAGTTTATTAAGCTCTAAGTCACAAGGATAAGTCATTAACCTGAACTGTACTTGTACAGATATTATAACTTAAGATATTTTTTAGTTATATTCACATTATTATAATCTTAACTGCTGTAAAGGTCACTCTTTTTTTGAAAAGCTATTTTTAACCCCCACGTGGATGCCGCTATGTTTCATCTCTCAAATTCAAGACGACACAATCGTCTATTTTTATTAGCACACTTAAATGTTGTTGTCATTGTCGCATTGGAGAGATAAAAAAAAAACAAATGAGAAAAAGGTGAAAAAGAACACTCTGAATGTAAAGTAATGGATGTGAGCCTTTGTTTGTTCGGGCACCTCTCTCTCTGCCTTTAATCCACAGGCTTGGTCGTTATTCACCGGGTTGATTGACTGGAAATCCTCCTCTGCTCTGTTTCATGTCATCACATCAATCACATTACTGCCACGCGCTTCCATCCATATGCATGTTCTGAATGTACGCGTACACACGAGAAACTGCCATGCAGTGACAGCAGGAAAAAAATAAAGGATTAGGATTTTTTTTTTTTTTATAATAATAATACAAGGACTGTTTCTGTGTCTCCATTTCAATCCGGGGCAGCGGAACGGACAGCGTTGTGCCGAAGCCTTCCTCATCTTTCATCAATCACTCCGCCTAATAACAACTCCACGTCGCTGCTCACGGAGGCAACAGTGCAGCGCTCAATACGGCTCTTAATGCATTCAGTCATTCAATTAACATATCTATTTCTGCTGGCCATTCATTAACACGGCGGCCCGAGCCGAGCGGATTGATTGAGGGCAAAATAACTGAAAACGTATCGATCAACGAAGGAACGAATTACCCAAAAAAAAAAAAAGAAGAAGAAAGATGCTGAAAAATGAGCCCCGACTGGGATAATGAACCACAAGACTTCGACCAGACGCTGACCCCCACCTTCTCCGTGACAGGGTGTTGCATATTTTAAGTTTGTGAATTGGCAATGTGACAGGTAGGAATAATACACAGTGAATGGCAGAAAACATCAGAATACGTTAAAGCAAGCAAAGCGTACAGTGAATGCAGGACGGGGACTTCCTGCTCCGTGCGCTGTCAGCAGTGCTGTCAGCTAGCTCCGCGCGCTGCCATCTGTCAGGCCAACACTCGGCTGGTGCAGCCCTAATCACTTCTCCGGCTGATGGCACAGAGCCGGAACTAGCGCCATCATCATAATCCTCGACCATCTTCAGCAGCAACATCACAACATGGACCTCAACTCAGCCTTTCGGGGTCAAGTGTATGAAGCTCAAGAATGATTTCATGTTGGGGGGGGAAGCAACTGAACACAGTCAGCACCTTTAGCCGAACATCGACTGACTGGAAAAAGATGAGTACGTGGAGAAGGCTTCTTCTTCTTCTGTGGCGCAAAAGTAATAAAATGCCAGGAGAAGCCAATAAATAGATGGACTTTCTATTAGCATAAATATGACATTTTTTTTTTGTGCTCGACAGTAAATCTATTTAAAGGGTGAGGATTTGTTAGAAGAAATATCAGATATTTCCTCCTGACACGAAATCCATAAGCTATAGACTTTTTGCAAAACAGCGGATGTTTGCTATAAGGTCATATCAGGCTGCAGCAACTCGCGACACATTGACAGATTGAAAAACACGGCTTCTCTCCCCTTTTTTTTCCTCCTCGCCGTCTATTCTGTTACGTTACGATGAGCGAGAAGGAGGCTGGTGGAGCAACAGCCAGGAGACGACGGGGGTGATGAAGAGGTGTGTGTACACAAATACAAAAACATAGTCCATACGTGATATATTCACACAATTAGTTAGTCAACTACATACGTTACTGGCATGATCGTAAGGTACGGATTATATTGTCTTTTGCCATCTTTGTCTTTGAAAACCTTTACTCGCTAACGCTAAACCCCGATGAATTACAACGCAAGCTCATGTCATTTGAATCAAATTGCATTGCAATCGATACAATAATGTTGTGAGACATTTCATCCAAAGCCACAAATGTCAACCACGTGGTGCCGCTACAGCAAAAAGTCAGGGAGAGATCACCAAAGTCTGCATAATTATTTGTGTGTGGGTAAAAAAAACCGAAAGAATCAATACCTGTAGAGAATATTATGGCAATAAATTAGAGAGATAGAACAGGATGAGTGAACAATTGATCTGCACTAAAATCAGATATGGCATTACTGGTAAAAAAAAAAAAAGCAGCTTTAGGGTGTACTCTTCAGGAAACAATGAAGTTTCAGACCACGAATGCCTTATTTTTTCAATGTCTGCCATCAACCTTGGTTCTCAAACTGTGGTACGCGCACCACTAGTGGTACGCAAGCTTCCTCTGGGGGTATTCGGAGGAAAATCACTGTATATACCATACGCATGACACGTTTCCACGATGACTGACCGGAAAGAGACGCTCATGCCGCAACACCGGAGTCCAGGCACCGTTTACCAGTTAGCTCTGTTAGCTGCATTAGCTCCTTTTAGCTCCGGTTAGCGCGCCTATAGTCGAACTGGAGCGGTCTGTTTATTAAAGGAAAAGAACAGCGCTACAAATGACCAGCGTACACGTGAGGAAGACGAGGATGATGAGAGAGCAAATCAGCTTATTGGGAATAATCACAACTCCTTATATGGACATCCTGGGGGCGTGTGTTTATAGGTCACATATTCAGGCTTTAAAAATTTGTTTTTTTTTCATCTTCTTATGTGTTGTTGAGTCAGTGATGATTAATTTTATACCACGCTTTTTTAGTAGCGATATAAATGAGCAATAATTGTGCAGAAGTCACAAAATTAGACCGTTTTTCTATTGTTTTTGTTCATAAACAACCGTGACGTATTTCACAAATTTCACAAATTTAATCCGATTTTAAACATATTGAGTACTTTTTTCTTAGGTGTGTTTATATAGTAGTATTTAGTAATAGTAATATAATATTATTTTTCATCAGATTGCCTAGGTTGTGCTGAAAAAAAAAGGATATAAGACTCTCTATATTGCACATTATAACATCTTATAGCCTCTGTATATACTGTATATATGTTTTAAAATAGTATAGGGTTAATATTTTCTCAGCTGGTACTTGGTATAAAAAGTATGAGAATCACTGTACTATCACATTAAAAATATTGACCTTTAAAAGCAGAAAAAAAAGCATAAATAATAAATAAATAAATAAATAAATAGAAAACCATGCAGGTTGAATGTGTCATTTTCAACCCATTCAGCCAACTCCAATTTACATAGATGCCAGTGAAAACTCAGCTTGGGGGAAGAGTTTGAGTCCTCAGCATTTAGTAATCCCAACCTGCCATAGTTCCCACACTGACGCTTTACATGTGTCAACATGACGTTAATGGTTTCTCCCTGTAGGTATGAGACGCATGTTCGGTCGGACGCTGGAGGAAAATTATAGCGGATGATGGAATAAGCATCGCGGTGGACTTATACATATGTATGATACAGACAATTCAATAACAGCACAATCACGGAAAGAACAATCAGATTACAGAGCTTGGGAGATAGAGGGAGATAGTGAGGAAAATGTTATTAACAGGGAAGTGAGACGGGGAGAAGAGAGAGTAAGGGGATCTTGTACATTTTCGAGGAATGGGGGGAACATTAATCATCTTTAACTTCATTTCACACGGTTCATATGAGCAAAAAGCATCCTTAAGCATCTTCGCTGCATGGATGGGAGGCCTGGGTATAACCTACCTGGAAGTACATGCAAGTATGAAATGTAGGGATTGTTGAATGAGGAGATTATGAGCGCAGCTCAGACACAGATAAAAGTGACAGATATGAAACGATGAGATGCACATGCAGCCGCATAGAAAGGGATTTACGGAGAGAAAGTGAAAGACAGACTGCGCAGTGAGGGTTTCACGCTAACTTATTAAGTAGGAGAAGGTCAGGTGTGCAATAGAATTGACTGCTGAAACCTGGAGTATCGTATGCCACCACTACTGAGATCTCTTTTCATCATTAAGGAAGCTTTGGATCAATGGAAGCGCCTCTGTATCTGCTTTCCCTGTCTTTCACACTCTCTATCTATGAGCTCTGATCTGATCCTCCGTCTGCCGCTCTCTCACTCTCATATTTAGCCGTTACTTGCACTCCTCCTTGGCAGCGTGAGCGTTTAAAAGGATAGGGCTCTCCTCACTCAGCAGCCCACGTCTGACTCCATTTCCTGACCCCACCTTCTCAACCTTTCCCTGAGGACTGATGAGCAGATGAGAGCAGCTTGCCTCAGAGCTCTCTTCAGGCTTGTTCCTTTGTTTAATTGGAGTTTTATTGGTGACAATCAATTCATTTCTATCTGCGCTCCGGGCCGCATTGATCCGCTGTCACAGAGAGGAGTCAAATGTACAGTTCCATTGCTACCACACTACAAAACCACATACTTCAATACCAGCTGCTGGGATTTTATTTCCACCCATCCATCTTTTATCTACATCAGTTACAAAAACCTTTTTGACTGCAAGGACTGAATAAAAGTCATATTTCTTATGGACTGGTGGGTGAAAGGGGGCACTGCAGAGCTGCTGGTAATCTACCATTAATAACATGTTAAAGGTCCCATATTATGCAAAATCAACTTTTTAATCATTTAAATACTTATATTTGGGACTCTGGAGGTCCTATCAGTCGCCAAAGTGTGAAAAAAGATGACTCAGTCACGTTTTTGTGGTCCTCCTCAGTCTAAGTACAGCAGATGAAACACACGATGTTGACTTCCGCACTCACTGGGACGACACAATGCGCTAAATTCCTGGAATTGTTGTCTCGCGGAGCTCCTTTGTTCGTAAAACGCGCGAGAGTGCTGGCGAGGGCAACAGCAGCCGAAAACCGGAAGTCCGCGAAAAGTTCTATTCTTGGCTCCACAGTGCAGCACAGAGTTCTACACAAACTTCCAGCCTCGGAGGATTTATCTGTCCAGTGGATACATGTTATATATGACGGCAATGTGCCTGCTAGAGCCTGCAAATGATCACTTTTCCAAATGCTAACTGCTGTTAGCTCCCAGTAGCCTCTGTGGCTGATGTCATTTCCTGTCCCTTGAGTTTCGTTTTACTTTTACTCGGGGGGGGTAGGAATCTCCAACTTATACCGTTTGATGGGTCAATCAAAAATGACATTGGGTGAGAGCAGCATATAACCTGAACAGGTCCTCACACTGTCCCAGTGTCACCTATGCAGACTTTAGAGTCTTCAAACAACCTAACTTCAATCTCCATGTCCTGAGAGTGTGGCAGAAAGCTGGATTAGCCAGAGAAAACCCAGGCAAACAAAGGAAGAACATGCCACAGTTGAGCCCAGGATTCAAAGTGAGAACCTTCTTTCTTTGAGACACCGGCACAAACCACCTTTTCAAAAGTCTATACATTCTTCTACCGCTGTCTGCTTCTATACGGGCATCGACCTCCTATTTCCTCTGGCAGAGTGACAGAAGCGCTGTGTGATTGTGAGCAGTCACAGGACACAAAAATCAGTTTTCAGGTTAAGCCGGTGTGAAGTTAGATTCACCGACACTGAGACACTGCAGCGGTAGGTTGCAGTGTCAAGTTAACAGGTTCCAGGCAGGTAACAGGTACAGGCAGCGGGCAGACAGGAATACTCGCCTTAGAGAACATGGCTCAGGTTAACACTGTACGACTGCATGTTAGATACATTAATGCCACCGAGTACAAAAGATGTTTTTTACTTTTTAATTAATTCAAGCAGGAGCCAGTGTAGGAATGCAAGGATGAGAATGATGTGAGATCAGTGACGGGTGATAATGAGGAGCATGACTGCTGTATTTTGTACAGTGTGAAGATGGGAGACGGCCGATTGGCTGAAAGATGAGCGGAGGGTTATCGCAGTTATCCAATCGAGAGAAGAGGAAGTTGTGTATTAATAGTTCCAGGAGTCTGAGGGAAAGTATGGGTTTGATTTTGGCCAAAATTTACAATGAAATCATAAAAGACGGCAAGATATTTTGTAGATGAACTGATATGAACCATGGACGAAACAATGGATGAAGACGCAGCAGGTCCATCCCGGGAATGTGCCAACCCGTGGCCCCACCTCGCCAGACTATTTCAATTTTCTGAACAAGTTAATGACAGTGTTCGCTTCAAGTGTTTGCCGTTTTTGCCAAAACAAAACTTCATCACCGCCAGTGATATTGCACATTTATGTAAGCTGAGCATTTGTTTTTGATGTTCAGCATTTGAGCCTGGCTGTGTGTTTAACACAGTCAGGCTCAAATGTGGATGCAAAAAATCAATTCAAACTCTAGCAGAGGTTTGTCAGAGCGTTGCCATTGTGCTATTTCCTTGTGGGCAAGTGAGAAATGTTAAATAAAGCAACACAGACCCTCTGGTGGAGGATGAAGCGATAGATAATGGATGGATGGATGGATCACAAAAGATGAAAATGACTTATTTTACTTTCAATTGCTTTTTCATTCTTCAAGGTATTAACATCAACATTTTTCAGAACTCCACGTAGGACGTTTCTATACGTAAATGTAAGCACTGTGGCGGTAGTAATGCAATATTTAGAAAATGTACACTTGATACACAAGTACTTTTAAAAACAAGTACTTCAGTACTTTTACTTAAGTAGACATCTGACTGTAGTACTTTTACTTGTGCTTGAGCAAAATTTAGCAAGGGGTATCTGTACTTTTAGTCCACTGTTCCCATCTATTGGACTTCTTTCCAAGAATTCCTCTACACTCTTAGAAATAAAAGTGCTAAGTAGAACCATATAAGGTTATTCAGCATGTCCTCATAGGAGAACCCTTTTTGGCTTCAAGTAGAACCTTTTTATAAAGGTTCCACCTGGAACCCTTTTTTTTTTTTTTTTTTTTAAAGGAAAGGGGTTTGGTGTAATGGTTCCAGGTAGGACCTCAGACCTCGTAGAAGGACCCTTTTGGAACCCTTATTTCTAAGAGTGTGGTAATTTGCCATGGGAATAGTACACAACTCCTTATTTGGACATCCTGGGTGTACGTTTTTAAAAATGTGTTGTTGAGTCAAATTCATGATTGATTTTATTTCACATTTTTAGTAGTGATATAAAGTAGCAATAACTGTGCAGAAGTCACAAAAAAGAAAAGTATTTCCTTTTTTATAAAGGTTCCACTTGGAACCCTTTTGGAGGGTTCCACCAAGAACCCTTTTAAAACCCTTCCTTCAGGAAAGGGGTTTTAAAGGGGTTCTTTGGATCAAAATGGTTCTTACTGGAACCATTAGTGTTACCAAGAACCCTTGAAAAACCTTTTTTTCTTCTTTCTTCTATAAAAAGGGAATTGGAAAAAATAAATAAAAAAAAGAGAACTAAAAATGACATTTAATTACATAAAGCAAAATCAAGCCAGGAGAAAAACAGATAAACCAGTGGGGGGAAGGGAGAGAGAGAGAGAGAGAGAGAGAGAGAGAGAGAGAGAGAGAGAGAGAGAGAGAGAGAGAGAGAGAGAGAGAGAGAGAGAGAGAGAGTGTGTGTGTGTGTGTGGCAGTAAAAGCGATTTCGCAGTCCAGTGGTGTTGCTGCTGGATTATCATGAAAATGAAAGCTACTGAGTCAGGGAGTATCAGAAAGCAAGGAAATGGAGCCAGGACAGATAACACAGTAAAAGAGAAGAAGAAGAAGAAGAAGAAAACGAATAAGAGAACGAGCGTAGAGGGAGCCGACATGTCTGTAAGACAATGTGAGCCAAAAGTGCAGGAAAAGAAAGTAAAAAGTAAAAAGACAATATATATACGCCACACGGTGAGATTATGAGTGCAATAAGACAAAAATGAGAATCACTTCACCCCATAGAGAATAATCAGAGGTTTCTTGAGAAGTAATATCTGCAATATTGTTCCAAAAAAGACCAGATCAGCTCTGAAATAATTTGACTTAAAGAAGGAATAAAGTCTCCTTTCACAGTATCAGGTACAATAAAAGAGCAAAAGTTTCATTTAAAATAGATATTTTCTTATGTTTGCATACGGGAGTGATGTGTGGAATATATAGTAAATAAAACTATACTGAAATGTTGTTTGGATGCAGCATCTGCTGAGGAAAGAGATAAGAGCTTCAGAAACAGAGAGAGAGAGAAAGAGGAGAATACGTGAGACACTGTTTCTCTGCCATTTGATGTCTACATAAAAGGATTTACAGTATGAAGGTATTGTGTGCTGACAATATTGCAAGATATTGCAGATGCCACTAAGATTGGACTGACAGGGAAATGCAGAGATTCTCTCCGTGTGGTGGCTTACACTCTGTAAAAACTCAAACGTGCTGCTCAACAAACACCGCTGCAATGCTCAGTGAGGTGTTCTGCATCAGTTTCCCTTCTGTGTTTCATGTACAGTCCAGAAAGATTTCAACTATTTCGAAAACGTAGCATTTAACTGCTGAGCGAGATCAACTTATTTACATAGCTGCTGTCACAAAAAGACACTTTAGTGGTGAATCCTCTGTGATAGCCACAGAGGGTTGTTCAGCAGAGAGTCTGCAACACAGATGCGGTGAAGGTACCGAGGCCAACAGAAGTCAGACAGGTTTTTCTGCAGCTAAATAGAAAAACCATATTAGTTTTTGCAGCTGTAAACACTCCGGTGCACATCGGGAGAATGAAGACAGTCACACAAATAAACACGCTGACGTGGAATGTTTTTTAAGCCGATACTTGGGAAACAACATCGCTGCCTCATTTAGAGCAACGGTAAAGTAAAAACTCATTTGCATGTCCATACAGGCCACCATCCTTACAAAATACAGAATTCATCCAATCATATGGGGACGATGGTGAATAATAATCCAGCTGCAGAATTATGCGGCAAGAACAAATCCATGCTATATGTGACTAAAACAAAAGCCTACATAGTAGAAGTAAAGAGATAAAAGTTTATAAGAAGATGACCAAAAAAAAACCTCATGACAACGCAACTGGCTGGTATTATGTAAAAAAAAAAACACAAAAAAGAAGAAAAGAAAGCAAAGGAGAAGTGAAGAAGTGAGGAAGGTAGTGAAGGAAAGAAGAGAAGAAAGGAGGTGAGGAAGTGAGGAAACACAATCATGGAACGCACAAACAGCCGCGAGGGAAAATACTGGAGACTAAAATACTAACGTGTGATCTGAACAGGAAGTAAAAAAAAAAGAGAACGTAATAAAACATAAGGAGCAGCAGATAAAATGTAATGAAATAGATAATATACACAAAGTGCTAAGTAGAACCATGTGAGGTTCTTCGGCTTGTCCTCATGGGAGAACCATTTTTTGTGCCTTCCTTTTGGAGGGTTCCACCAAGAACCCTTTTAAAACCCTTTATTCAGGAAAGGGGTTTTAAGGGTTCTCTGGATCAAAATGGTTCTTACTGGAACCATTAGTGTTACCAAGAACCCTTGAAAAACCTTTTCTTTGGGAAAGCAAATGGTTCCAGGTAGAACCCCAGCCCTTGAAGAAGAACCCTTTTGGAACCCTTATTTCTAAGAGTTTAGGTGAATAAGTACTTAAAATAAAAGAGTAAAAATACATAATAAATCTCAGGTAAAAGCCAGATTAAAAAGGTGGGTCTTAAGTAAAAAAATAACATGTAACCACTTAAAAAAACAAAGAGTAATATAATATGAATAATGGAAGAAAAAACGCAGCTGAACTTACACTGATAGTATCTGTGGCAACAAAATGTTAATCTCACAAAAATCTCTTTGGCACTGAGCGTGTTGGGATTATTGAAGAACAGGCATTTGACGACAATATCAGCGGTGTGGAAAACTCTTAATCTAATGAGATGCGCAGCCGAGTTACCTCACTGAGGTGAAATCAACTATAGACGACCGTCAGCGTTACTAATCCACAAAGCAGTCGTGCAACCAGTTAGAAAGTTTTAGAACTGTAGCTGAGGCCGTTGTACCTTTTCATGCAAAAGCTCAGATGTCACATAATACAAGATAAGTAACTGTGTGCGCATCACATTTTGAGTAAAAAGCAGATAAATAAGATGATAGGAGTGTGGATGTTAAACTCTTAGAACACAGTGCATTTGGCTGCTTTTTTAAACATTATTATATTTATAACATTGAGTATTGTGCAATAAATAGTCTTATATCCTTTTTTTCAGCACAACCTATAGGCAATCTGATGAAAAAAAAACTTCACTTTTTCACTAACTATATAAACACACCTGAGCAAAAAGTGCTCAACGTGTTTAAGATCGGATTGAATTAGTGAAATTTGGAAATGCATCACAGTTCAAAGTTCATTTGGCTCGTTTTTATGAACAAAAAGAAAAGGAAAAACTTTTGTTTTTTGTGACTTCTGCACAATCGCTGCTACTTTCTGTCACTAATAAAATTGTGAAAAAACTAATCATAACTTTGACTCAACAACACATAAGAAGACAAAACATTTTTTTTTTAAAAAGCCTATAAACACACACACCCAGGATGTCCATATAAGGACTATTCCCACGGCAAATTACCACACTCTTAGAAATAAGGGTTCCAAAAGGGTCATTCTACGAGGGCTGAGGTTCTACCTGGAACCATTAAATCCAAACCCCTTTCCTGAATAAAAGGTTTTAAAAGGGTTCTTGGTAGAACCCTCCAAAAGGGTTCCAGGTGGAACCTTTATAAAAAGGTTCTATCTGGAGCCAAAAAGGGTTCTCCTATGAGGACACGCCGAAAGCACCTTATATGGTTCTACTTAGCACTTTAATTGGGTGCACCTGCAATGCAGATCCGTGCCGCATGAAGGGCCAAGATCTCAGTGTGAAACTATGAGATCATTCATAATGTTTGAATGACTCTCCAGGACTTAGTGTAGGACAACACCTGGGAGAATGAAAATGAACACGAGAATGCAAACTTGGTAAAAAACCTCTTTCTGTGGCATCTGCACAAAGGAAAACAACAGAGAGGGTTAACACAAGCCGGCAGAAGCTTTATCTACAAAGCCATTAGAAGCTTTTGCTCCCAGAAGCCCGACTTCACTGGCCATAGATCAACTGTGTGCACTAGTTCTTGTTCCTGCTATCTCACTGATCACAGTGGATCAGCATGCTGGAGTGTTTTTGCCTGGCCCGGCTGGCTTGCTGGCTGGGTGGGTGGGCAGACTTCCTACGTGTCTACGATGATGCCACAGCAGCACCTGATCAATCACAACCCGAGACAAGTCTTCAGGGACCCATCTGAGAGGGAGGGAGGGAGCGAAAGGTGTGAGGGGGAATCAGCGGCCTGATGGCGTCTCGTTTTTGCATGCAGGACGGCAGGCAATGCATCAAAAGATGACAAGTCTTGCATTCTTCCTTAAATAAGGGCGGTGAGACTCTTGCTGGCTGTGCCTTAACTCTAATCATTCATCTAAATAACTGTTGCAGGGATACGCGGTGCTGGAGGAGGCGGCGGCTTCGGCGGCGGACAGGCTGCCATGGGTGAAGGGGTGGGGGGGGGGGGCGGGATATGAGAAGTGACGTGGTGCTTCTTGGATTTCTCATTTGTGAACGTGTAAACATATATTTGACTCAGATTGCCAAAGCACAAAAGTGCCTGTCCACATCGCCGCCCACCCTTATTCCTCTCGCTCAAATATTTATGTATTGAAAGAGTTTAAAATTCATTGAGGGTAGAAGAAGAAGAAGAAGAAGAAAAAAAGGTTTGGAGGAAGTTGTGGGTATTCGGGCTCTGGCAGCACGGGCGACTTATTCAGCAGCTAAGTGACAGTGATTGATGCCCTCTGCATTTTGCAACTTATCAAGCGTATATTTACACACACTCCACAAACACATAAAACAGCAGAAACATTTGATATAAACAAGGAATCCAATAAACACAAGGGACTGGCAAAGAAGGAGAAGGAGAAGAAGAAGAAGAAATCTGCATAATGAATAAAATGTGATGGAGAAGAGGAGGGAGGAGGGAGGAGGAGAGAGATCCCAGCGGTGAAACTGAGCCTGGGAGACGTGAGTTTGAGTCTGTGACGACTTCGACAAGTCACCCAGGCAGCAAAATAGAGCCCAGTTTCCTCAGATTTGTTTCCAGTGCTCATCAGTAGGAGAGCTGGATGACAGATGGACTGGCACTGAGCACAACATGAGTGTGTCAGTTACTCACAATAATAAAGACCTGCTCTTTTCCCTTCCTTTTTCTCCAGCCACACCTTACAGTCCCACTGCATACACACACACCCATATCAAATCATCCCAATCCGTCTTTTGTGCGCCTCGGCGATTTGTCTCGTGCGCTTGTGGCAGATTATCGAGTTTGGATATTTTCTCTTCACATTTGTTCTCAGGCATAATTTGACAAGAATTAAATCTCCCATATTTCTCTTTAATCCATAACCTTGTCTCGGTGTCCTTGGTCCTCGCTGTGAGAAATGGGCTTTTGATACTTTCCTCCCTTGCTTTCATTCCTCGTCGTTGCCCATTGCTTCACAACGCCATCATTCCTACATTTTCCTCTCAATATTTAATAAAAGTGGAACTTTTCATGCCTTTTACATTCTTGTGTCCTTCAGTTCCATTAATGAGGAACAACATTCTGATGTTGCCCCTGACATAGCCTTCATTTTCTTTGTTCATTCCTTTTCCTTAACCCTTTAAGGTACTACTCAACCATTTGGTCGACCACACTTTAAGTCACTATATCTCATTGAAAAATGCATCAAGCTGAACTCACTAACACTAAATTAATGTGACTTGTGAATGTTGTTCTTTATGTATTATGCAAACCAGGTTCATTATGAACAGACGTCTCAACCGTTTGGTAGAGGCCTGTATCTGAAATACTGTAGGGTCTAATTAAAAAAAATTTAATAATAATAAAAAAAATAATATATATATATAATGATTGTCATTATTGTTATCATAAGTAAATAAAATAATAAATCTAAAGCAACTGGCCATAAAATCATGTCACAGAGAATAATGTTCATATAACAAACTGAACTCACCAACAACTACAGACAAAATATTTGCTTTAAAAAACATATTTTGCAGACTGCAAATCATGTTTATGTTTTAAAATCATGTTTTGGCATGTGGCGCCACCTACCACTGTCTACCAATCATTGCAGTCAGTAGAGTCTCAGCTGCCGAGCAACCACGGGTTGCCAGTTACGTCAGAAAACGAAACCTAAAAGACCTCGGTATTTTGAATTTGAATGTAGTAACTGTTTTTGGCCACATTCTTACATATGGCACCTTTAAAGAGTTTTAATTCCATTCGTCTTTTTTTTTTACCTTTTAATTTCCCCATCCCTTTAAACTTCTGATATTCCCTCCCTTCTGGTGATCGATCTATTCTCTCACTCAATGAGGAGACTGTTTCATCCTTCAATTTCACCTCTTTCCATATTTTCTTACTTTATGTCTTCCCTATTTTCTGTCACCCACCCGTTCCTTTCTATCCTGATCATCTTCCACCCAGCTCCTAAAAACCCCACCCTTATTTCCATCCACCCATCCTCCTCTCTCCATATCTTCCTCGGAGTCACCTCGGCTTTGGAACGTGACGGAATAATTAGACAAAAATGAAGAGATTACGTTTTCTGTGTCGTCCGCCGCTCCTCCCGCCCCGCTGCAAAGCAGGATGCTCGACATGTGTGCAAAGGCCCGAGCCGAGAGGAGCTGGAAGGAGTTTTTCGCCGACTTCACTGCTGGGGCTGATGAGAGACTTAATTGGAAAGAAAACAGTGGGAGGTGCCAGTGAATTAAAAACCCCTCGGAGAACGGTGGCAGCAGGGCACGGTGACATTCCCCCCTGTTCACGTCAAGGTCATGCACACGCTCAACAGCACACACCTGCTAACTGAGGCTGAAGTGACAGGGTCACGACAGACTAAAATCAAGGTTCGTATTAAGAGGGGGGAAAAAAACTAATAAGAGAACATAATGTATAGAGACTTTTCTCATCTCTTGCCTCTTGGATGCCTTTGCCGGCGTATAAATCACCCGGCTTCAAGGACGCAGCTTTGGGACCCCTAACTGGGATCTTTCACATCCACCATCTGGACACAGAAAAACCAGAGTGCTGACCAGCAGCCCTGCTCTCATTCTGTTCCTCTGGAAGAGCCACAAGACGTGCGGTGGGGTGGGGTGTGCACTGTAGATATGAACCCTTATCAGCCCAACGACTGCTTAGCATGTGCCAGACTTCGTTTAACATTTTTCTCTGGAGCAAAGTAAAATTGGATGAAGGCAGCATATTTTGAGAGGGGAATGAGATAGAGAAAGACAGAGAGAGAGAGAG
The DNA here is from genome assembly GCF_963457635.1 of Microchirus variegatus. Taxonomy (NCBI): domain Eukaryota; kingdom Metazoa; phylum Chordata; class Actinopteri; order Pleuronectiformes; family Soleidae; genus Microchirus; species Microchirus variegatus. Next base: position 5,523,835 of record NC_139808.1, on the reverse strand, counting down.
GCCGATACAGACAAACAGACGCAAGAGAAGCTCTCAAATGTCTCTGCTCATCCAGAACTGTTCGAAGCACTCGTTCACATTCTTACTCTCCCACTTGCTCGCCCTCCTCCCGAGACAGCAGACCCTCCATCATTCGACTTAGTTTCACACTCTGAGAGCCAATATCAAAGCAGATATGAACAGAAATGAGAAACACGTGTTATTTGAGTCATGCTATCCAGCGGTGTGAGCGGACCTGTATCTCCCTGCCGCCTGTCCGTTGACTTTCCTCAAGGCCAAAAACATCCAACTGAGGACGGGAGGATTTCTCCTCATCTGCGTCTATTAGACAGGACAGTCACTTTGTCTCAGCTCAGGTCATCTCAACGTCCACCGCCACATGCACACGTCTGAACTGGTTAACCTACATGTTTATCATCCTTGAGTGCAAATACCCAAGGAGGAAAAACTGTCAGTCTGGAAGCTGTGACGCAATATAGGTGTTTTCAGGTATTTCAGAGGAGACTGTGACGGATATGAGACTGCAGCTGGATGTGATGCAGATCACTGGTATAACAATTAAAACAATAATTACAGTTGGAAGGACCCTTAAAGGGGAAATAAGTAGTTTATAGTGCCATCTAGAGGAGAGGCTGAAATTTACAACAAAGACCTGCTGCTCTGCTCACCCCCTCCCTTCCCTGAGCGCTACGGTATCCTCAGCCGGTCAAATGTCGTCCTCGTCGTCTTTCTCCGTGTCAGCAGATGAGGTTCGTGAGGCGAGGGAGAGGGCGAGCTACCGCGGCCGTAGCAGACGAAGCGGAGAGAGTGGAGGCGGGACTTCCGCTACAAGTAAAGAGACGCTTGTTTTGTTCTCTCGCGTTTGTCCTTACAGGCTCCGGTAGAAACATGGCGTCTTGCTGCTAACAGTGGTTATGCAACCACGGTCCACGGTCATGTTATTTTACATGACTTTTTGAAACACTACGAAAATGAAACAAAAACTATTATACAGCGACTAGACAATGCAGGAGCACATAATATGTATAAAAAAGTGGATTTTGGGTTATATAAACCCATAAATACTACACAGTGTCCCTTTAAGTTACTTATTGGCACTTTTTCACTGCACAGTTCCAGCACGACTTGACTCTACTTGTCGATAGTACCTGGTACTTTTTGAGTATCTGCTCTGGCGAGGTTCCAATCGAGCTGAACTGAAACTAAATGTGACGTAGACAGACTGCCGGCCATTGATTGGCAGAGAGTGTCGGCACTGGAAGAGTGTGTCACGAGTGTGACGTCCGACATTGGAATCAAACCGAACAATGCCAAACTGCAGATCAGTTAAAAAGACTTAAACATCCAGATAAGATATGCGTTAACCTCCAACATTTGGCAAGGAAATGTCTAAAATCTCAATATTTTTTGCTAATTTTAGTTCAGTGACTGTGTCAGAAGGAGTCTGTGCTCCGGTCAATTGGGAAGTACTGAATTAATCTTTTTAATTAACTCATTCTCATGATTCAGTACCGAAAACAACTGAATGTGTTTTTGTACCGTGTCATGCAGCCATGCTATGATAACTCCTCCCACGTTGAGGAGGTTCTATATTGCAATGGAAAATGATACCAAACCCAGTAGACGTGGAGCCGGGCTGTGCCGAATAAGGGTGCCAAAATGGTCCTTCTACAAGGGCCGGGGTTCTACCTGGAACCATTCGCTTCTGAAAAACCATTTTTTCAAGGGTTCTTGGTAACACTAATGGTTCCAGTAAGAACCATTTTGATCCAGAGAACCCTTTTAAAACCCCTTTCCCTAATAAAGGGGTTTAAAAGGGTTCTTGGTGGAACCCTCCAAAAGGGTTCCAGTAGCAAAAAGGGTTCTCCTATTAGGACAAGCCGAAGAACCTTATATGGTTTTACTTAGCACTTTTATTTCTAAGAGTGTATATAGTGGAAAAGTGCCATTACTTTAAAACTATGTTGTGATATTCTGACTCTATACAGGCAGCCATTATTATTGTGTCAAAACATTTGCTTCTCATGCACAATGAATGCTGCAATGAGCTGAGCCGTAAAATAACCCCCCCCCCCTCTCCCCCACCCACCCATTTCATTCTTTGTTGCTGAGGGACAGAAGAACGCATTTGTCAGCCACATTTGGACGAGCCTTGAAAATGGGACAGACACAGTTGCGGCACTGTCGATGCAATCTGCCTTTAAATGCACTCTCCAAAGAAGGCAGCGCCTGCAAATCGAGGCAATGCTCATCTGTCTGTTTGCATGTCGATCAACTGATCTAAACTACCTACCTGTCTGTCTGTTTGACTGCGCTCAGCCATCCACTTGACAGTGGACATGACAGACGCTTAGTGTTGGTGGTGTTTGTCGTGGCCTACTTTATGGCAAGAGATGCTAATATTGCTAAAACGACGGCCACATGGTGTCCACTGTTGTTGGTGCACCCGAGACTCTTAGAAATGAGGAATCCAAAAGGGTCCTTCTACAAGGGCTGAGGTTCTACCTGGATCCATTTGCTTCTGAAAAACCCTTTCCCGAAGAAAGGGTTTTTCAAGGGTTCTTGGTAACACTGATGGTTCCAGTAAGAACCATTTTGATCCAGGGAACCCTTTAAAACCCCTTTCCTGGATAAAGGGTTTTAAAAGAGTTCTTGGTGGAACCCTACAAAAGGTTTCCAGGTGGAACCTTTATAAAAATGTTCTACCTGGAGCCAAAAAGGGTTCTCCTATGAGGACAAGCTGAAGAACCTTATTTGGTTCTACTAAGCACTTTTATTTCTAAGAGCAGCTTTGTTCGAGTGATTGTTGATTGGCTAACAATTGTGCTGTCACTTGAAAAGTTGAACATTTAGCATCTTCCACTACATGCAACAAAGCAAAGCAACAGATCCATGATGGAATTCAGCAATGTGTGACGCAGCCCAATCAAAGTGAATACGCAGAATTTCAGTAAAAACCTTTGGTGAGTGTGTAGTTCTGTCCTTGGATAGTAATCAGACTATCAAATATGCTTCACTTGTAGTTAAATTGAAAGTTTATCTTCCCAGAACGTTGCTGATAATTGTTAATTGATAAAGATAAGTGCAGGTATGAACAGGTATTGCATAAATAACACAGCATAGTTGTCTGAAACCACAATTGTCTTTAAATGGACAACTTGGTAATCCTAGCTTTGTGTGACTCCTGCGAACAGCAAACCTGAGAGTTTTCCAAGTCACTGCTATGAAAGCTACATTTGTATCACTGACCTGCTCTTATTTACACTGCTTCAGGTGATTTAACAGGTGACAAAAAGCCTCTGAACAGAGCAACACTTGTGACAAATGGTCCAGCTGGTTCTGAGGTTCAATTATGGCGAGGGGCAGATCTCTGTCCCTGTGTCCCTGGGCTAGATACTTTACTGGAATAGCTTCACTAAACACACACAGACACAGACACACACACACACTTGTTTTATATCTTAGTGTGGACACATCATTGACATAATGCATTCCCTATAGTCGCCAAAGTGCCTTACCCTAACCTAAACAACACTTTAACCCTAAAACCCTGTTTCAACCCTGAAAAAGCCCTTTAAAGTCGCGGGGCTCAGACAAAACGTCCCCACAAAGATAGGTCTGTATGGGGCTTTATTTGGACGTCACAAAGATATAAATACACACAGCGCTGACTAAAAGGATATCAACGCTGATAGATTGCTCACCCTTGTGTTTTTTTTCTCACTTTTAAGTCCAGGAGAAACACATTGGAAGATTGGATATTGGCACTATCTAAATGAATGTTTTAATGCCACTGGGAGAAAGAGAGGCTTTCGCTCTGCACTGTCTGGGTTTTTAACAGTGAACAGCTGATGGAAAGCCTGGCTGAAGTAAAGTCTATTCACAAAGAGAGAGAGAGAGAGAAAACAGGGGGGAAATGACTGAATTTATATTGTAGGTCTTTCTAACAAACACTCAGAGGGTGAGGATTTTAAGCATTTCCAAAATGGATGTATACATTTACTCAGCTGGCAACTGGTCTTTTGTGAATTTGACTCCAAGGATTCATAATAAGCATCATTCACTGAGCCTGCGTTGGACAATAGGTGCTGCAATGGCAAAACTGCTTATTCCAACAGAAAGAACGTAGTCTTGGCGTTTCTGGTAACAATGACAAAGTGAACAGACACACACACACACACACACACACACACACACTAAAGAGCACAAGTGTACACACGAGATGGCTGTAAAGATCTGGCAGGTTTCCAGAGCAGATGGGGTGAGGTGGGTGAGTTGGCCTGGTGGGTAGTGGGGGAATGCAGGAAAGCGCCAATCTGTCATTTCTAACAAGCCAGGAGACTTAAAGCCAGGGCAGGTCACAGGCACGGGAGACACACACACACACACACACATGCAACACAAAACACACACACACATCACATGCTCTTATACGCGTCACTTTCCAACTGTGGCATTCTTGTTAATTAGAAGATAAATTAATGATCCGAGCTCGTGAGACAGGCTGCTCCTTCCTCACGCTAGTCAACAGTAAGTCTTGCCCCCGAACACAGCTGCCTCTGCGCTGGCTTCTCCTCACATCGTTCTCCTGCTCTCGAGACAGGTGAGAGAAACACTTTTAGAATGCTGTGCATACACAAAGCTTTCGGAATATGTCAGCGAGCGTTCTGCAATTTCCATACTTAGGGTTTTTTTTTTGTGTTCTAAATATCACACAACAGCTGAACCTGGGAAGCGGAACTGTGGTGACACGGTTCACTGAATCAAATACAGATAGAGACAGTGCTGGACAATAATTCAGCATCCATAATTACTGCAATGTCATTTTATTTTTCCTCACATTTGTAAAAGTGTCTGTTTTAGCTAGAAAACACAACTAAAAACACATTTTCATCACCTTTTACCCATTTCATCATTGGAATATTGATACTAATGTAACTCATTTGAACATTTTTTTTCAAGATATTTTAGTCGAGACCTAGATAGAGATTATAACCTCTATGTATAATAATATAATAATATGCAACTACAAATCTGTTTAGCACCAGTGCAGTGTTGCGTTAAGTCAAATTTTCCATGAAATCTATTTTACTTATATTAATATAAATATATGTACAATATATTTATGTTTATATATATACATACATACATATATACACATACACATATGTATATATATACACATACATATGTAGATATATATATACACACATACATATGTATATATATACACATATATACACACATACATATGTATATATATACACATATATAATATATAACACATACATATGTATATGTATACACATATATACACACATACATATGTATATATATACACATATATATACACACATACATATGTTTATATATATACACATATATATAAACACATACATATGTATATATATACACACATACATATGTATATATATACACATATATACACACACACATATGTATATATATACACATATATATACACACATACATATGTATATATATACACATATATACACACATACATATGTATATATATACACATATATAATATATAACACATACATATGTATATATATACACATCTATACACACATAAATATGTATATATATATACACATATATACACACATACATATGTATATATATATATACACATATATACACACATACATATGTATATATATATATATATACACATATATATAAACACATACATATGTATATATAAACACATATATACACACATACATATATATATATATTAAACATTTGCCTTCTAGAGGATAATAGCTTTGATGAATATGATGTAAGAAGTCCTGTTTTTCTTTCTTTCTCCAAAAGCAGTGCTCTGATTCAGTGGAGACAAACCAACCTTCAGCTTCACTGGCTTTAATTGTTGTAGGCGTTGACTTTTGACCGCAGACGAGCCAAATATGTTCCCGTCGTCTGTGTGTACGTGTAATCCAGTTGTTCAGCCTTGTTGCCATAGTTATGGAAATGGTGAAACACAGTTAACTGTCGAGACGCGTAAATTTCGAAAAAGACGCGTTTATAACGCTGCCACGGGTGTAGAGGAGTTATTAGTGAAGAGAGCCGTGTTGTTAAATTACAAACGTCCTGCCATCCTTTGTGTTTCTTACATGTTTTCTTGGTGAGAAAACCTGTGCCCGTCCACAGTAACATGAAGAACCAGCGGGTAATTGGGTGTATAATTTGCAGAGCAAGTGCTCTGCTGCTGAGTAGGTTCTCTGTTGTATACGTTTTTTTTTTTTAAATCTTTTTTTCTTTTAATGCTTTCAGGAACAGCGGTGATAGATTCTGGTGCAAAGTCAAAGAAAACAACAACAGCAAACTCAGTCTGGCACGGCTCCTCTGTGGTGCGGGACACCTTGCCCATGATGCATCAGTGGAGGACTGACCTTGAGTGCTCGGCATTAAGGTCAGGAAGCATCATTAGTCCTGCTTCCCCACTGCAAAGCTAAGAATAGGAGCATGAACACAATCACTTACTCATCATCTCCATATCTCTCTCTCTCTCTCTGTGTGTGTGTTTTTGCTTTCTTCTTATTCCAGGTCTTTTTTTTTTCCATTCAAGAAATAATTAAACAAATATCCCACTGTTGTACAAGTGAGACTGAATAAGCTGCTTTGATGAATACAACCATTGTTCATCATGAACTGTATTAATTGGCTTTCTTTTTTACAAAAATAAACTTAACTAATCTTTTAGATCAGGGGTCTGAAATTGCGTAAAAATTAGTGCTCGGCGGTTAACGGCGTCAACGTAATGCATAACGCGTTTCCATGACGACAGACCGTAAAAAGACGCACGTGACGTCATGTTTACTTGACTCCGGATTGTAAAAATGAGTCTCTACAGTAACTCTAAACTTTAAAAACAGAGGTACATACGCAGTACACAGGTACGCGGGTTATTTGTAGCGCTGCTCTTTTTCGTTTAATAAAACAGACCACTCCAGTTCGACTGTAGGCGCGCTAATAGCGCTAAACGAGCTAATGCAGCTAACGGAGCTAACCGGTAAACGCCGCCTGGACTCCGGTATCGCGGCACGTAAACATGACATCACACGCGTCTTTTTCGCGTCGTGCGTTAACCTAGTGCCCAGCACTAGTAAAAATACAACTCACCATTCTGCTGAATTAGTGGGAGCCCTGAGCTTGTTTTATGACGCTTCATAGCCTCGTTTGCTAGCCTTAGCTTGGTGAGTGAGATTCACCTGTAAGATAAACCCGTATTTTAAGTAAGAATCCTTATACTGTCTATTTAATGCAGCTTTCTTTTTCTTGGAAGGCTCCTCTCCAAAGACGTTTGGTTTTTGCTAATTTTTGCTAGCTTGTAGGCTACATTTTTGACGTAGCCTATTTTGGCACCGAGACGAACGACCTTTCAGACTCTGATAATCAATAACATATATATTTTTATTAAATCTTTCTGTAGGTCCAGTACCCAGGTACCTCTGTTTTAGACGATATAACATGTTACAGGTGTATTTTTAAAAATTCACCTGTAGTTACAGTTACATTTCAAAGGAAAAAGTCGATATAATCGCTTTCATTTATTCAATTCAAGAAAACATGCTGGTTATTTGTAGCGCTGCTCTTTTCGTTAAATAAACAGACCACTCCAGTTCGACTGTAGGCGTGCTAACGGCGCTAAACGAGCTAATGCAGCTAATGCAGCTAACGGAGCTAACTGGTAAACGGTGCCTGGACTCCGGTGTCGCTGCACGTAAACATGACGTCACGTGCGTCTTTTTCCTGTCAGTCGTTTTTTTATTTTTAGAAATTCACCTGTAGTTGCAGTTACATTTCCCAGGTAAAAATTGCTTTCATTTATTCAAATAAGAAAAAACAGAACATGCTCATGTATGTAAAGTATGCTGCAAAATAACACCTCATTCAAAAGGGGGTTAAAAAAATTTGTTACCACATACAAATCACCTTCCAGTAAAAGCCCACACCCTGCATCTCTGTATCTTTCTCTTCAGTCCCTGCTGAAGCTCTGGCTTACAATCAATACCTTTCACAGCTAAGCCAATCTGCAATAATAAAGGCATTACGGACGGGGGAAAATGAACACTAAATCTTATTAAATATCGGGAATTGGTCTCTTCCGTTGTGTGTGTGTTTTTTTTTTCTCCCCTGTCTCTTGTTGCCTAGGTGAGCCGGAAGCCGCTCTGCTGGAATGACTGTAGCAGCCCAACTTGATTCCTAAATGCTGTGGGATGATCAACAGGCTCAGGATGAGTGTCGGCACCGGAGGCTGTTGGTATAGTTTGGAGCTTAGCATTCTGCTCACCTCTCCTCTCAGCCATGTATATTTCACAGGATTGTCTTTTATATCCAGTCTGTGCGGCTCAGCGGAGCAGTCATCTTTATTTCATTCTGTGGCATTTCTTTAATTTTAGCTGGAGTTTTATTTCACTCCTCCTGCTCCGCTCATTTCCGCTCTTCCTCTGCCGACTGAATCGGTGATGACATTGTGCACCGTGCACACTTTTAGGAAAACAAACAGTGGTTCCCAATCTGGGGGGCAAGCCCAACCACAGGGGCACGGGGAGGGCAGCGATGCATGCAAATGAGGCGGCATCCTGTGCTGCTTACAAATAATGGATAGGTTTGTGAAGCAGGTAGGGTTTTTTTTTTTTTGTCATGTTTTTCTAGTCTCTAGCCTCTCCTGAGAATTCAAATCATAATTTAACTGTCAGGGACAATTAGAAGCATGCAAAAATAGATTCATACAGTAAAATAAGACACTGACGCTGATCGCTGTTTAGTCCTCATCTTGATTTGCCACTGTAAACCACACATCTATGCAAAGGAGCTGCAAACCAGAGAGATCCAGTTGTTCTTTCTGAACAGAGGTCGAGAAAATCTTCTGCTGAGATGGGAGAACATTGCAACAAAGGCAAATCTGATGCAGTGCTGCTGCTAAGTGGTAAGACGGCAGCACATTGACTTGACCCTTTAACACCTAAGTCTCAAAATGTCTTTCTGGACTTTTTTTTTTTGCTTATTGTAACCATAAAAGTTGCCAGAAAATGTCCTTATTTTTGCCCATTTTCCCAGAACACGTTCAAAAGCAGGCAGTAATTTACAATTGACTGCATATTAAAAGAGCATATTAACAGTTTAAAGTCAAGAAAAACTATTTTGTATTTACAAAAAAACTCTGTAGTTGAAGATGAAATTCGAAGAGTCTAAAACAGGCGTCTCAAACTCGCTCGATGTCCAGCGGCCCTACACTTATTTTGAAATTAAAAAATTCCACATTTAATTATATATAAGCCTGTCTAGTGTTTTAATTACAATTGTCTACATGTATATTTTGAGTTAATGTTTTAATTCTGTCTGTTTTTGTTATTTACAGATTAATCTTGCGTTTGGGTTTTTTTTTTGTCTGAACTATCCATCAAAACAAACACTTTTACTTTGCAATGGTGTGCAATATCATCCTAAATATTTGTAATTGCAACATCATGATGGATTATCCATCCATCCATCCATTATCTACTGCTTTATCCTCTGCCAGAGGGACGCGGGGGGTGCTGTGCCCATCTCAGCTGACAATGGGCGATAGGCGTGATACACCCTGGACAGGAGAACCCGGAGAAAACCCACTCACACACGGGGAGAGCATGCAAACTCCTTGCAGAAAGGCCCTTGTTCCAAGTTGTTCCAAACGGGGCTTGAACCCAGGAACCCAGGTCTTCTTGCTGCAAAGGCAAGAGTGCTAACCACTACACGAACTGTGGGCCCGATTATCAAAATATCATTTTAATTTTTAATCACTTAACCATTAATTTTTCCCGAATTGTTGGACTCTTTTCACTTGACCTGGCCCCACCTGACCAGACTGGAAGTTTACTGGCCCACAGGTAATTTTGAGTTTGAGGCCCCTGGTCTAAAACATATTTCGGATATCATTTTTCAAGCATTTTGCCTCAAAATGTGTGTGTTAAAGGGATTAAAGGGATAAAACAGCCCAACTTAACCAACCGCATATCATGAACATTGAGAATATAAAGAAAGACCAGTTCACACATTATGTCTGATGAACACCAGAACACTCATCATCAACTGGCTAATGCCTGCAATGAAGCCTGGTGTTGTGTCTGAGGACAACAAGAATACAGAAGTGAGGGGGTAAAATTACTGCTGCTAAAAAACAGAGAGGTCCAGGCAGAAAATCTGCTTCAGGCCACATGTGACCTGAGACTGAGGTGACAACCACCTTTCAGCACGACAGTGACCCAAAGCAAAGAGTCAAAACAACAACCACAATGTCTTCAGGACAGGTCTGTGCCCTACAGGAATCCACAGAAGACCTAAACCCCTCGGTAGGAGCCTAATAAATGATGAACATAAATTCAGCCGATCAGACTTTTAAAGTAGCTCAACAATTAAACTAAATGAAGCTTGACGAGAGACAACATGATATTAAAAAACATATTATTATGCCCCATTATACCCAAATATATGACTGGAACACGTTCTTGTTCTATCTTGCAGAGTCATCTCCACAGTGTTGACAGATCACACAGATCAAATCACCTATTTCTGTTTCAGATTGACTTGGCTGTGTCTCAAGGGAACAATTTACCCACAAACACAACCATCTAAACACAATCCGTGCTTGTTCTGCCAATACAGCTCTATACAGTAGAGTCAGTGCAGCTCACTCTTTATTTTAGGAACTCCTCTCCTCTGACCCTCTGGACTATTGCAATTAGCTGCTCATTCAAAAAAAATATAACTATGTATATGATGATGATGCCAATATTAATATAAATTCACACCAAGTCAATTTACTAGTACTAGAATAATTTGGTAATTTTGCATTTTAGAACATGTTCCTATACTAATCCAATCCAATCCAAGTACTTTAAACGAACCACAGTGCTGTACATAGTACATAAACACATAATAAGTAAAAAGTTAGACAATGAAATACAATAAAATAACATAAAATAGATTAAAATACTACATAAATAGTACATTTATTTCTTGATAAACTGAACTTTTCCTTATGTATCCTTACTGAATTTGTCTTAAAAATGTGGATTTCACCAAGCCTACATGTATGAATGTTATTTCTCATTATATACCACATTTAGTCAAATTAACCACACTGTCCCTGAAAAGGAAGTCAATGTAGTACAGCGTTAACGTATCTTCTCGTCATATGTTTAAAAAGAACATTATGGATGGTTGACGTCAGTGATTCCTCTTTATTCAGCTGCTCGCTGCCAATCTCATATCATCAAATCCATTTTTCTGCTTTTTTGGATTGCATCTTTTAAACATTACATTGCACACACACACACACGCCTCACACTGTAGATCTTATTCAATTAGCTGTCCGTCAAATAACTGTCCGGCCTTTTGAAAGAGGGAATTTAATCTACAAATCCACTATTGCTTATACATATGAAAAAAATAAAAATAAAACATAAAACATCTGAGTCTTAAAGGATTTGACATCCCTTTATCTGACATTCCCTCTAATCTGTAAAACAACTATGAAATTATTTGATTCATAGAGCGTAATCTCCACAACACTGGAAAACGTCTATGGGAAGGAGACACTGTGCGGTTTGTAATAAAACCTAAACAGAATCTAATCTCTGCTACATTAGACAAAGACGAGATACCAGGGTGGTATCCCAGATGAAGATTATTCGTTATTATAGATAAAAGTTAATTCTAACCAATATAGAAATCCTAATGATGGTGTTTTACTGTAGGAACAATGTGTGCCTACTGTTTAAAACCACAAATTGAATTCCAAAGCCGCTTTGCAATTGATAGTATGTCCTGTAAAAGATAATAACTGGAGTGGATCTCATCTAAAATAATAATAATAATAATAAAAAAAAAATGCAGGGGGAGGAATGTCAATTACAGAATTGATATGGGTGTCATGGGGTCCTGGATTAAACATCTGAGGAAATTACAATAAACTTTTATCAGCAACATTCATTTGTAAATCTCATTTTAATCTCTATTTAGTGGATGTGGCAATCTCCAAATAATGCACACCCCCCGTTAATACAAATGGCCTGGGCCTGATGAGATTTTGTGAGACGTGCTAAACCTTGAGCACACAATAACGCGGCCACAATTTGTGGCCGTGTCATTTTTTTTATTTATTTTTTGATATTACACTAAGGTTAAGTCCTCAACTTGATCACAAGAATGATGTTCGGCTGCGCCATAAATTCAGAGTGCGTGTCATTTCTCAAATTGAGGGTTTACTCATTCAAGGTCTGCGCGGGGTTTTTTAATAACAGACTACAGCACAGTTAAGTAGAAACAGTAATATGTTGTTTTTTTTTTTAAAGTCTCGGCAGTTGCATTTTACAAGGCAACAGAGTAATCAATCACCCATGGATATCTTTTAATCTCTTTCTTTCCGTCTGTCCTTGTGTGTGTGTGTGTGTGTGTGTGTGTGTGTGTGCGTTTGATTTATGTGACTCAGCAGGCCAACGCGATGGACTCGACGGTCTCTCAATACTCTGCTGTCTGATGCAGCAAGACATGAGATCACGCCGGCCTCCTTATCTTGACAACGAGAAAACACCCAACCACGGAGCGATGGGGAGAAACATAAAGGAAATGAAAACCTGGAAAACAACAAGAGCAAAGGAGGAGGAGGAGGAGGAGGAGGAGGAGGAGGAGGAGGAAGGTGTGACACGGTGAACGACAGGAGGGGAGAACTCTGACAGGGAAAGACGTGACTCCGTGCTCCAAGGACGATCGGAGTCTAAAAACAAGTGCTGTGTTTCCACTTGTGCGACTCAACTCGCCTCGGCATGGCACGGTTATTTGGCTTTTCCATTAGAAACCAGTACCTGGTACTTTTTTTTCGTACCTGCTTGGGCGAGGTTACACAAGCTGAGCTGAAACTATGCGTGAGGTCAACAATGACAAACTGTAGATCACTTAAAGGGACACTGTGTATTATTTATGGGTTTATATAACCCAAAATCCACATTTTATATAACCCAAAATCCACATTTTAGCTGTTGGCGTCATCTTTCTACCGAAGCCTGTGAGGACAAACGCAAGAGAACAAATCAAGCGTCGCTTTACTTGTAGCGGAAGTCCCGCCTCCACTGACGGAGCAGATACGATATACAAAAGACGCACTTATACATCTTAAATAAATACTAGAACCTCGTCTGCTGATACGGAGAAAGACGACGAGGTCGACATTTGACCACCTGAGGATTCCGTAGCGCTCAGGGAAGGGAGGGGGTGAGCAGAGGAGCAGTTCGTTGTTGTAAATTTCAGCCTCTCCTCTAGATGGCACTATAAACTACTTACTTCACCTTTAAAAGGACTTAGCAACCCTGAAAATGCGGTTTAACCGCCATCATTTAGCATGGAAAGGTCATAATTTAACAGAGGAGTCTGGTGTATTTACACTCATAGAAATAAGGGTTCCAAAAGGGTCCTTCTACAAGGGCTGAGGTTCTACCTGGAACCATTTGCTTCTGAAAAACCAAGGGTTCTTGGTAACACTAATGGTTCCAGTAAGAACCATTTTGATCCAGAGAACCCTTTAAAACCCCTTTCCTGAATAGAGTTTTAAAAGGGTTCCAGGTGGAACCTTTATAAAAAGGTTCTACCTGGAGCCAAAAAGGGTTCTCCCATGAGGACTATCCGAAGAACCTTATATGGTTCTACTTAGCACTTTATTTCTAAGAGTATTTTGCGACAGCGCTGTACTTCAATCCAGTGACTGTGTCAGTCAGAGTCTGCGCTCCGGTCATGGAGGAAGTACTGAATAAATCTTTTTAATGAACTGATTCTAATGATTCAGTTGCGCTGAAATCAACTGCTTTACAAGTCACTAGTTTGTGCGATGTCGCGTGCAAGACGAAGTCACGGCAGTTTCATGCAGCCGTGCTGTGATGACTCCACCTGCATTGAGACGGTACTATGTTGTAATGGAAAACCAACCACACCATGTAGAAGCAAGGCTAGCCGCGGCGGTACTATATAGTTTAAACACACCATAATACCGCAAGATGTTTTTAAAGGATAAAACAGATCCAATCCAGTATTGGGTACACTGGACTTGATCAGGCTAGATTTCTAATGATTTTATGCTGCGTATGTTCGTTCAGGAGATGGTAATGGTGCTTTTTCACCAGTCAGTTTTTTTTTGCTTCTCTTTTAGCGATAGAACTTTTTTAGTACCTGCTCTGGCGAGGCTAAACCGATACTAAAACGTGACAACAGAAAAAAAAAACCCACTGATTCTGATGATTGAGTCATGAGCGCGACGTCCGACGCAGGAATCATGCCGAACTGTAGCTCAGTTACAAAGACGTAAAAATCCCCCGGAACGTGCGTTAACCTCTAACATTTAGCATAGAAATGTTTAAAATCTCAATATTTAATTGAGCAATCTGGTGTATTTAGCGACATCGCTGCCGAAAGCCGGTGATTGTGAGCCACATCACAACCCGTTCAGCCGCACTTTAATTCAGCGACTGTGTCAGACGGATCTATCTATCCGTGTGTGTGTGTGTGTGTGTGTGTGTGTAACCTTGTACTTTAGCAAAGTTTTTAAACTATGTTTCCCCTCATTCACCTCTGGAGACAGTGTTATATTTTATTAATGTTCATTGTATGGTTTCTAGTACTGGTTGTTGTTGTTGTTGTTTGTGAGAATGTAGTATGTATATGTATGCAGACGATATCCAATCATGTTCTTGAAGGGTAGCTTCTCAGTGAACATGTAAATAAAGCACTCAGTATAGCCGCTAACAGACAAAAGAACAGCGGTCCATCTCTTTTGTCGACTAATATGCTCCAAACGAAATTATACAGCATGTTCTACACAGATAAAGAAACAGCTGCAGTCTCGCAAGCACAGAAAAGAGTCATTATTTTCTGAAAATAAAGCACACAAGATGTTTTTCTGTCTTTCTTTTTTTTTTTTTTTTTCAATTTCAAGTGTAAGATACAGTCGCCATAATAAGGCATGACTTCAACTGAAGTGTTTGTTATTATAAAGGGAAAGAAAGGATTGGTCATGTGGATCACAGAGCAGGCAAATGATCACAGTGAAAGAAGAAGCTGTGGTTAGTTGAACGTCAAGCACTCGTGCAAAATAATTCACTCAAGCAGATTCTGTAAGTACAGGACCTGCCCTGAGTAGAGAGGGAGAGCATAGTCTGTATCTCCTGGTTGATACTTCAGGGATTACATTGTTCAAAAAAAAAAAAACCCCAGAACACAGGACTCTGCAGTGACATGCCCGTCCTCTCTGTGGTGGAACATATGTGTCTGATTCTCTGTCTGTCACCTCCTGGTCCTCATTCTCTGCCCGGCCTGTTTCTAAAAGGTTCCACACTATGTCACTGTCACTGACTGGTCATGTTGCTACATGCAGTTTGGGGGGGGGGGGGGGGGGGGGGGGTGGTCCATGGGTTTTGCCAAAGAGGAGAGTGACATCTGCTGAGCAAAGTGAACCAAGGCTTTAGGAAACTGGTTCCATCTGCGGACCTCATCTCAAAGTCTTATTATTACTTATTTATTCATGTCTACAGATGTGTGCAACTACGTAATTGTATCTAAATACTTCTGACATTTTGAAGCAAACTACTTTTACTACAAACTACATTTAAGCATTTGTCAAATCAAATCAAATTTTTTTTATATAGCCCACAATTACAAATCACAGTTTGTCTCACAGAACTTCACAGGGTTCTGTCCTTAGACCCTCGACCAGGGTAAGGAAAAACTACCAGGGAAAAAAACCTTATAACAGGGAAAAAGAAAGCACCTTAGGGAGAACCGCAGACCACATCTACTCCCGTTACCCATTTAGCAGACACTTTTATCTAAAGTGACTTAAAAAACAGACCGTGTGTATTTATGTTGATTTTACGGCTGTAGAATAGTCAAAAAATGTTCAACGAGATAACTTTCACTTTCGATATCTGGCAGTTATTCAACCGTTTAGGGATAAGCTGACGCCACGAAGGTGTGACGCGCTGGTATATCTTCTCTGTGATTGGACGGCCGTTCCGTGGAAGTCCCGAGGGCGATATTTCTCTGCTTCGCAGTATCTATCCATCCATGTTCTACGACTTTATCCTCCACATGAGGGTCAAATGCTGTGCCAATCTCAGCTGTCATAGGGCAATAGGCGGGGTCAGAGCATGGACAGATCGAATTTTCTAGATATCACAAACAGTCTCAGAGTTACGGTAATGAGGAGGACGCATGCCAGATCCTGTCGGCGACAACAGGCTGATTATTGTATTTATTTGTTTTTGATTTTTGCAGAATTTTAATAATCATTGGCCATTGTCAGACACTTGATAAAAGCTGCTAACTCAATACTTTATTTGACACTTTGGGATTTTAATCTTTTTTCTTTTATCTCTTTTCTTTAAAAAAAAAAAAAAAACTAAAATACACTCACTGGACAATTTTTTAAGGTATGTGTGTGTGGAGGTATAAACTAATGGGGCATGATGGGAATAAGTGTCCGTTGTGGTCTTCTGCCGCTCAATGTTCAAGGTTTGACACGTTGTGCCTTCAAAAACTTGTGCATATCTCGGTTGTAATGAGCAGGATAGTTTTTTGAGTTGCTGTTGCCTTTTCTATCATCTCACACCAAGCAGACCATTCATTCTCCTCTGACCTTTGGCAGCAGCCAGACATAATCATGCAGAGAACGGCTGCTCAGTGGATATTTTCTTCTTCTTTTCCTAGAGATGATTATACGTAAAAATCCAAGTAGATCAGCAGTTTCTGAAATATTCAGACTTGGCCATCTGGCGCCAACAACCATGCCACAGTCAAGAACAGTTCAGTCACGCTTCTTCTTCTTCTATGCTCAGATATTTTGAACTTAACACGCCTAAATGCATCACCATTTGTATTAAAAAATGTGTACCTAATAAACTTAGAGCGTTACATAAAACTAAGGGACCGCATCTGTTGTTGAATTGAATGGGCTTTATTCAACGCTCAACCACTAAAACTAATCTTTCTGTTCACAAATGCAAGTAAATAACTGTTTGACACAACATAAATAGAATAAACGATAACAATATCATGTATGCAATGTAAAAAGAGAACCTTTGCAGCCTTCGGTTAGCATTAAACCTAAAAAGGTGTTTATTTTGTCCATTGTGGGCCACTGTAAAAACATGGTATCATTCATTTAAAAGCCAGTTTTGCCAAATGGAAGTAATTCCAGTGAAATGTCACACACTGGACCTTTAATAATAAAACATGACATGATGTAGTACATTAATGTTGTACATGACAGTGCTAAACACTTGCATATACTTTGAGTTTTACCAACAGCACACAGGAAAAGATGTGTCAGTGGACAGAGTGAGGGGTAATCTCTGGACTAATGAATCACACACCAGTGAGATTAACGTCCTGAAACACACCAGCAGTCGTCCAATTGTCCAAGATTGCGTCACTGCTCATTTTGTGATTCATCCTGAGTATTTAATTAATTTTGACACTCACTCTGAGCCCTATGATATCATTGTTTTCAAACATGTGGAGAAAGTTTAAAAAATTGGATTCTCCCAATATGAGTCGTATAATAACAAGCAGTTGAGTGACATGTCCCTTTAACCCTTAATGGCAATTTGCCGTGGGAATAATACACAACTCCTTATATGGACATCCTGGGTGTGTGTGTTTATAGGTCACATATTCAGGCTTTAAAAAATGTGTTTTTGTTTGTCTTATTATGTGTTCAAAGTTATGATTAATTTATATAGCATTTTTAGTAGTGATATAAAGTCACAAAAATAGACTGTTTTTCTTTTCTTTTTGTTCATAAAAAACGAGCCAAGCGAACTTCGAACTGTGACGTATTTTTCGAAATTGTACAAATTCAATCTAATTTTAAACATTTTGAGTACTTTTTGCTCAGGTGTGATTATATTGTACATCTTTTTCACCAGATTATGTATAGGTTGTGCTGAAAAAAAAGGATATAAGACACTCTATTATTGCACATTCTTATAGCCTCTCTATGTTTTATCATGATAATGGAAAAAAGCAGCCATCGTGCTCTGTGTTTTAAGGGTTAAACAGGTTGCAAATGACCAATCATCCAATCGTCATCAGCGACTTCTACACACACACACACACTGTTGCACTGCGAAACAGACACCTCGCATTGTCAGAGCCGTGTAAGGCATGGTTCTGCAAGGCTACTCACTTATTAGTGACTTCCAGCCACAGCCTATAAATATAATTCTCATGATCAGAGTCCATAACGTCAAAAGCATGAAGTGGTAAAAATACATGTCAAGGTCCTCTAGCACACGCTGACAGCCGACGACACACACACACACACTCACAAACACACACACACACACATTCATGCAGCTTCAAGTTCAGCTTGCTCTGCCCTCTTTCCTCAACGCTGGCCAGGATTCCCTCCCCAAGATCCTCCTTTGGGCCAACTTGGACCAAGTTAAAACACGCACACACACACACCATTCCTTCCCTCTTGCCATTGTTTAGGCTAATTAATTAAAACCCAAACTGAGATTTTACATAATTCAGCATCAAACCATGCCATGTCCTGATCCAGATACACCCAGAGAGAAACATGGCGAGTGAAGCCAGGAACCACCAGGACCGGAAAATGGAGGAAAAAATGAACGACAACAAATCCACTCTCCATCAGAACAAGCTATAATAATGGCTCAAGTAGTTGTAAGAGCTGAGCCTATAAAATTCTCCTCACATATTTTATTTCTTCAAGGGCTTCCATTTTAATCAGGGGGCTGGGCCGGACCATTATTATCACAATCGGGGTGGTGGAGCGACGGCCTGAAGGATAGAGCCTGGATTGTGGGGGGGGGGGGGGGGGGGGTTCTTTCTGCAGGCAGGTGGCAGGTGAGAGAGGTGTAACATGAAAGACAACCAGAGAGCAGGACAGGGAAAAATAAGACAGAGAGAGCAGCGGCGAGAGAGATCTGTGGACAAATGGTTGCGCCGAGTGCTCGCTTCTCCCCCTGAAATCTCCCGGCCACTTTCCATTAGGCTGGAGTCGGGGAAACAATATAAAAAAAGAAAGTTTTGACATGGGAGAACAATCCGCAGAAAGCATATAAATAAATAAACACGGGGAGCCACTTCTACAAGCATATTGTCTTGCTTTCATCTTAATAATGCATCCAATGTTGCTGTTGCTGGAATCCTGAAAGGAAAGAAAGAAAAAAAAAAGACGCAATGGAAAATAAATAACTAAACAAATAAACAAAGAAACGACATCAAATCCTTGACATTCTTCTCTGACCGGCAGATTTAGACATGATCTTTTATTTATTAAGATGGTGTGATTGCCGAGGCTTTGTGCAAACTAAGGCTTACTGTACGTTCTCCGTTGGTTACCTATGGCTCTTTGTCCCTCTTTCCCCTCCGCCACAGTTCTCCAATAAATTCAATGCATGTCTGAATTAATGCATTATAAGCCGTGCTGCAGATATTAAAAAAAAAAAAAACTCTTCACGCCGAGCTGACCTCATGCATTCTCTCCATGCCGTCTGAAGCTGTGAGTTATGATATTTGTTGTCACTCGGATTTCACCTTCATATTTCATTACATGCACAAACTACTATTCTATACAAATATATGTATTTTTATATATGTATTTCCCACAGGTGTGTCATTATTAATCTCAAACCATTGCGAAAACCCAAGGCTCACAAAGTATGTTACACCGTCTGGACATTTTTTGCTTATGCATGAAAGGGACAGAAAATGTCATGTACGTGCTTTTGTCTATGTTTTCCAGAATAGTTTTCAATATCTGGGAGTTATTTACAATTTACTGCATATTAAAATAGTGTATTAACTACAGAAGTGCAGTAAGTGAAGAAAAGAAAAAGAAAAAAAACATCATGAATTCTGAGATTACAGTGAGAATTCCGAGAAAAAAGTCAGACTTAAATCTCAGAGGTGAGTTCAATTCTGAGATTAAACTCCTGAGTTCAATTCTGAGATTAAAGTCAGAATTCTGAGATTAAATTCCTGAGTTCAATTCTGAGAAAACAGTCAGACTTTATTTTGAGTTTAATCTCAGTTTAGTCAGAATTCTGAGATTAAATTCCTAGTTAAATTCTGGGAATGAAGTCAGAATTCTGAGAAAAGAGTCAAACTTTATTTTGACTTTAATTTCAGAATTCTGAGATTGAAAACTTGAGTTCAATTCTGAGATTAAACTCCTGAGTTCAATTCTGAGATTAAACTCAACATTCTGACCTTAATCTCTGAATTCTGAGGGAGAAAAAAGACATAATTAGAATTATGTCTTTATCTCAGAATTCATGCTGTTTTAATAATAATATTTTTTTCTTTCATTCATTTTTGTTTAACACGTGGCCCTAAAACTCTTCCATAATTAACCATTTAAAAAAACAAAGTTTTTTTTTTATGAGAAAAAACACTGTAGTTGTACAGGGACACCAGATTTTGTGTAGTGAATTTGAAATTTGAACAGTATAATACATATTTAAAATAATATTTGTTTGGGTTTTTGTCTCAATGCCCAAAAAAAAAAAAAAAAAGGAAACTAGATAAAGGTGTTTCTCCAACTCTCTCCACTCTGGTGACAAAGACTCTGATTCGCCATCTTCCTGCAACAACACGAGTGAAATTACCGTAATAACCACATGTTGGCTTTCACTTGCAACTTCTCAGCTTTCAGAAACTGTTGGAATTTTTCCGATAATGCAAAGCCCGCTTTTACGAACGTGTCGTCTGCGATACGCTTTGTGTTCGAGGGTTAAAAAACCACGCCAGCTTCCATTTCCTTAAGACTCTGCAACAACACAGAGCTCCGTTGAGCCTGCGGTCTTTTCATATGTTTGTCTCTCGCACCAGTAAACACGTGAATTCATTAATATACACACTGCAATCACAAAGAATGAAACACAGCGTGGTTCTTTGCAGACGGAGCCGAGGCGAGGCAACACACTGACCACGGGCAGAGGCGTCATGCCATAGCTGGTGGCCCCCTGCTGAGAGCAGAGCGACTCATCACGCATGTACGAAACAAATATGTTGCCCATCATTAGGAGCCAAAACGCCGCCTTCTGATGTGATCTATTTCCAATGCTCAATTCAGCTCGTCACAGCCAAGAGACGGCGAGAGAGCGAGAGAGATTAACTCAGAGCTCACGTCATGAAGATGACTGGGGACTTCTCAAAGTAGAGCAACATCAGTGGAGTTCTCTAAAGTAGGGCTGACCACTTCACAACCAGAGTCTCCCTCTGCTGCCCGTGTTCCTCGTGCAAACACAGAGAGCGACGACAACAACAAGAACCCGAGCGGAGATTGAAGACTTTGAAAAATTCCCAGCAGTATTTTAATGAGTCATGACATGCAAATATGAAATATTTACATGCTATTGCCAAAATAATACTTTTTTCTAGGGGACGCACGACATTGGACTTATGTCAATATACGGTATGCCGATGTATCGGGATTGCTTGGTGGCGATAACCGATACTAGAATATTTACGTTTCTTCTGTCGTGAAATGAACATAAATTTTGCTTACTCATAAATAAATAAATATACATAGAAAAAGTAATAGTTGTAGAGGGTGCTAGCACAGAAGTCAAGGAGGTAGCGGCCTATTTAGCCTACACTCTTAGAAATAAAAGTGCTAAGAAGAACCATATAAGGTTCTTCGGCTTGTCCTCATAGGAGAACCTTTTGGAGGGTTCCACCAAGAGCCCTTTTAAAACCCTTTATTCAGGAAAGGGGTTTTAAAGGGTTCTCTGGATCAAAACGATTCTTACTGGAACCATTAGTGTTACCAAGAACCCTTGAAAAACCATTTCTTCGAGAAAGGGTTTTTCAGAAGCAAATGGTTCCGGGTAGAACCTCAACTCTTGTAGAAGGACCGTTTTGGAACCCTTATTTCTAAGAGTGTACTGCAGATCTTGCTTTGTATGCCGATATTCGATAATACATTTAAAGCTAATACCGTTTCCATTTAACATAAAACACTAATATTCTCATTTGTAAAGTAAAAGATTTCATGGAGAAACATTTCGGTGTGACTATAAAGTTATATAGAACAATCGACATTATCATCCCTTTACGAGTTACACGAACATTTATGTTTCCAATGAAAAACACACTTTAAAAAGTGGCACATTTAACCCTTTAACACCTTTGACCATTTTTCCAGAATAACTTTCAATATCTGGCAATTTAGTGGTACTGTTTTAACAATTTAAAATGAAGAAAAACAAACTGTAGTTGTTAATCTAAACAGTATAAAATACATTTACAATAAAAAAAAATCTCAAAAGTCTCTCAATGCCCAAAACCAGGCCAAAAAAGGGAAACTATGTACTATTTCGCTAGCTTCCTGAAACAGCACAAGTGAAATCACTGTAATCACTGTAATGTTGGCTTTGACGTGCAACTTTCAGAAACTGTTGGAATTTTTCCAATAGCACAAAATGTCGCGTAACTACAGCAATTGTGTTGTTATTGTGCAAATGTGTTGTATTGAGCGATACGCTCAGTTTTAAAGGGTTAAATTCAAACTAGGAGCAATCTGAGAACAGAAAGTAAAAAAAAAAAATAACTCAAACATTTAAAAACCTGTACTGAAATGATCTGAATTATTGTCCAGATTAAAAAAAGGATGACGTTGTGGAGTTTTGCTCTGCTTCCCTCTGCTCTCTCGACCATTTGCAGGTCCGTGATGACACATGGGCGTAATGTCCCTTTATCTGTTTCATTTCAGTGTTCATTTTCTTCCTCCCTTCTCTAATGGCTGTAATACCTCAGTGTGGTAATTGCAGTTTAATGAATGACTCTGTTGTCTATCCCACCTTGGTCATGACATCACAGAACAATCAAGCACTGGTGGATCTCGTGTTCCTCACTTTTACTTCTTGGTTTAGTAAACGCCGCTGCGTCCGTGTGTGTGTGTGTGTGTAGATCATTTGCAGCATCTCCATTCTAAGCACGCGCGAATGCCTGTGTTACGCACAGTATATGCATGACAAACAAATTATGTATTTTCAAGCTGATTCCCTTTCAGGTGTCATTGTCTCCCTCTGACAGTTCCTCTCTTTACCCCCAACGGCTCATCTCAATGAGTGATTTCCCACAGTGTATATAAGGTTTGGTGAGTCACACACACACACACACACACACACAACGTTGTCGTAACAGCCCATTCATTGAGGTTGTCGTGGAATATTAAAATGCCGTGTCTGTTCTGCAGCGTGGATCGAACTCAGTTCCCGGGCAAAAACAGAATTTATAGAAAAGGTTGCAAAAAAATACAAAAATAGAACAATAAGTTTTGCACAAGTAGATTTCCTGTTTGTGTCCATCAGCCCATAAACCTCCTCCGTCTCCATCCCATCTCCAACAAACAATCCGTCATCACAACTTTCTCCTCCACTGCCCAGGCTGGCAGTTACATAGAGAGCTTTGACGGAGGCTGGACGGTGGCTCAGACCAGAAGACATGGGATCCTCGTGGGGCTGAGGCAGCAGCTGTCCACTGCCTTTCTCCTCCAGATTACCCTGGCAGAGAAACCCTGGTCCAATGGTCTGATGTGGAGCCCAGTGCTCTTCTTCTTCTTCCTCTTCTCTCTCTGTCTAACCATGTTTTTTTTGGGTTTTTTTCGCTCATTTTTTAGAACTCACTGCTAATTTCATGCCTTTCACATGTTTGTGACATTTTGTGCTTGGGTGACGCTTGGAACACGGTTTACACTGTCGCCAATGAATTAATGAACTTACCTTCTCATGCCTCATGGCTCGTAAACAGTGCATTATGAGCCAGAACAGAGCCGTTCAATTGTCTCGGGACCCCGCTCAAAAACAAGGTGTCACGCGTCAAGGAATAATTTTTAACTTATGAATCAATTTCCATTTCAACACATCATCTGAAATGCTATCTGTGTGCAATTCATGAAACCAGTAGGGTTTAAAAACTGAGAGTTGAGAGTACTCACTATTTTCTTCACTTGAGATCATATTGTATATTATGACATAAAGTATAAAGTATTTTTGTCTTGGTAAGCAACAGATTAAACTGTATCCAGAACAGAGACAAAGGTCTGTATGCTCACTGTCAAAATAACGACTGCCAACAAATACTCTAATGGCGTGTTTCCACCAAGTGGAACGGTTCAGTACAACGGTTTTTTACCGTTTCCATTAGGAATTGTACCAATATAACTGGCCTCAACCAGTCTACCATTTTTCAGTCGCCCTTTCCTTTGGGTACCAGAGTATTGGTACGGTTGGGCGACAGAAAACCATCACTCCCTTGCGACCGGTGTTTCTCAAACAAAGCTTGACGTCTTGTTGAGACAAACAGCCAGCGAGCTGCTGGATGTCCTCCTTTGTAGTCTGTTGTGTCATGTTCAATGTCGTTGTTCGTTTTTTTTGGCGCACAAGTTCAACGGAACACTACGTATATCACTGACGCGGCTATCGGGTACAGCCCACACCCCGCCTACCGAGTAAAGGTACTGTCCTGACCGAGGGCTTTACCGTTCCATACCATACTGTACTGTACCAAAATTAAACCAAAGTGTGCCATTATGCAAACACGGCTTGAGTACGCATGATGATGCAAGGCCTTTAACCCTTCTGTTAGCAAATCCTGTCGTCGCTGACAGGATTTGGCATGCATACTTCTCATTATCGTAACACAGAGACTGTTTGCGATATCTAGAAAATGGACTGGCGATGTGTCCAGGGTGTGACCCTGCTTTTCACCTTACATCAGCTCAGATTGCCACAGCACACCGCGCGACCCTCATGTGTCGGATAAAGTGGTAGAAAATCGAAAGAGCTTTGCGCCCATATACTTGTCAATACGGTAAAACCTCAGGACTTCCGTGGAACGGCCCTCCATTCACAGTCAAGATTCACGTCAGCTTATTCTTAAACTGTTGAATAACTGCCAGATATCGAAAGTAAAAATTACAACATTTTTCAGGCAGTAATCCATAATCCAGGCAGCCTCATTAACACAGTTACTAGTACCACTGTTTAAGGTTACTGTCCTTTTCCCACCAGGTTCTTGTAGTTGGGTTCAGTTCAACAAACTGAACCCAACGCCAACATAAAACGGCAGATGGTTTGTTCCACAGAGCCACCTGCAAAAAGGCATCATTCAAAACAGTCTAAAGGACAAAAAACGAAACGTCAAGTGATTGCATGAACCATCCGTCCATCATTGTTGATTGGAAACTGAGTGGTCAGAACCACAAGCAAATATCAGGGAGCCAGAAAAGACAGAGTTTTAGCCTGTGAGACGTACAATGGACTATTATTCTTTGGATGGCCTAGATTTTTGTCAAAGTCAAAGTTCATCTTTGCCTCCTCAATGACATTCACACAAAGGACTAGATATCGTCTTATATTGTCTTATGTACAGTATTTGCCCTGTACAATACTGATATTTCCATAATCTGCCCAGAAAATGTGAAAATTGACAGTGTTACATGTGCCGACTTTTATACGCAGGTACAGCTGCCAAAAAACTTCCAAGCCTTTTTTTTTTGACTGCTTTTTAAATTTGACACACGACAAAATAAATTAATAAAATTCAGAAACGTTTAATTCAGACTTCAAAGGCAGTGAAGGAGAAAACGAAAAACAACGGCAAAAGCTTTTGTAAAACCTCAACACTGCAATGACTTTATGATACAAACTGGTACTAAACGATGTCATGGTTACCATTTTATATCAACGGGAGCTTTTGAAACTCAACAGAAAGTGGCACTTTTTACACCTTATAACTTATGGTTCTCAAACTAATGTCTTGTAAAAACTGACCATTAAGCATTCACAACATTGTACAGTATTTTATTGTTTTATTGTATGTTTTATTATGTGTTTTTAGGTCTATATATCTGTGCAGCACTTTGTTTCCGCTGTTGTTGTTTTTGAGGTACTTTATAAATAAAGTTGGATTGGAAGTTAACTCAAAATTCATTCAATTAAATAGAAAATGATTATATGTACAAAATCATGTCTTGTTGTATTTTATGCTCCGGACATAAATGCTCTGTTGACTTTGAATTTGTTTGTATCATTTATCAATAAATCGAATGTAAACTACACTTGATGTGACCAAAGTAAGGTTTTCTTCTGTTCTATTATACAAATGACATGTTTGCGCTGGATTATTATCTATTTTTTATTTATTTATTGCATTTAAGTCCAACATAAGAGGCTTTGCATAATGGATATGGTTAATAAAGTAAAATATGGGGCTAGGTTGATATGCGTTTGTGTAACGATAATTGGGTACTGATGTGATTTGTATTGTGATTCTTATGCGTTTTATTTCAATTTGATGGCATCGATATCTGCAATTCTACTTTGTTATAAATAAAAATATGGCTGTTAATATTACGAGTCAGCATCCAGAACACAGACACCATTGTTTCTGACGGGTCATTATTTGGTCCCACTGCTATTTTAGGTTTCTAAAGACATTAGAGAGCTCATCCTCTCTAACACATTGAGCCTTGACTTTTTCCAGTTGTTTCCTGAGGAAACTTATTGCCAGCTTTCAAAAGTGAGACACATCTGTTCTGTTCCAGACTGACTGAAGTGAGTAAAATGTGTCTGGCACGTTTATTTTTAAGTGACTGGTTGTGAAATATCCACTGCTTTCTTACCTTAAACATCTCATGATCATCATCATCATCATCATCCTATTCTTCTTCTCACCCTATTGTGGCAAACCTGTACTTTTTGAAAGTCAAATTTAAAGGTGCATTGTGTAATAAATCTAAAGCAACTGTCCATAAAAGTCACAGAGACTCAGGAATAATGTTCATATAACAAACTGAACTCACCAACAACAACAGTACAGACAAAATATTTGCATTAAAAAATATATTTTGCAGACTGCAAATCATGTTAATGTTTTGGCATGTGGCGCCACCTACCGCCGTCTACCAGTCATTGCAGTCAGTAGAGTCTCAGCTGGGGAGCAACCACGGGTTGCCAGTTACGTCAGAAAATGAAACCTAAAAGACCTCGGTATTTAGAATTTTAATGTAGTAACCGTTTTTGGCCACATTCTTACATATGGCACCTTTAAGAAACTGACTGTATACCTTTTGCTCTATGTCAGCTGGGATTGGCACCAGCGACAGCCCGTGACCCTAATGTGGAGGACGAGGTGGACGTAATAGATAGAAGATAGGATAGATTCTCTGAGTCACAATGCTTTATGTTGCAACCAGGAGCCAAAACTTCACAAAGAGGCAGTGAGGTTATACCAGAAACTGGCAGGGTTTAGGCCAGGGGTCTCAAAATGGCGGCCCGGGGGCCTCATGCAGCCCCCCCACTCAATATCATGTTATAATGAAAACATGGCCCACGACCTCACCGTCTTTTAAACAATAGAATGGTGATAGAATAGAATATATGTTTGCTAGCAGTGTTTTTTATAACAGTAATAATGAGACATTTGGTCATAGTTATCCCATTATTAAATGTATCATATACAACATTCAATTACATATATAAATACACTTGTTAGGGCCCAAGACACAAATGGCAGTGGCCGAAACGGCTCCTGGTACGAATTTTAATTACAGTTTTCCACACCATTATTCATGCAACTTAAAATAAATGTCTGTTTTTCATATTAATACATTAACTTTACATCATAAATAGTATTAAATATAGTATATGTGTGATATCATGATACAATATTGTGTAACAGTTGTCCCCCCCCCCCCCACACACACACTTTTTGTTCTCTAGGCCCACAATAGATGCGCATTGGGCCCCAGGTCATTTGAGTTTGAGACCCCTGGTTTAGGCTTTTTGCACATAATATATGTGTGTGTGTATTTATTTCAGTTGAAGATAAGGTGATAAGAGGATGGATGGCAGGTGCACCTCTCTGACCTTTAACATCCGTATATCAAAGATAAACATGGTAAATTGTCTGCATTTATAAAGCACTTTTCTCATCTTGATGACCACTCAAAGCTGCTTTACATTTTCTATCAAACACAGCCGTCAGGAGAAACGTGGGGTTAAGTGTCTTGCCTAAGATTTCCACCTACGAGTCTACATCGACATAGCTAGCAGAGCCAGAAATCGAACCCGCAACCTTTGAGTTGAAAGGCGATTCGCTCTACCTCTGAGCTACCATCGCCCTGTGGATTCCCACAGGAAAATAACAAAACTCGCACAAGAGGAGCAGCTCTGTTTTTACTCCTGAGTCAATTTTTATTTTGTCTTATTATTGTACCGTGGTCTTAAAATAATAGTTCTCCTTTTTTTTCCAGAACATCAGTCAAACAGGTGCACACGTTTGTAACTGGCACTGCCATTATTCCACCCCCGCGTAGAGTCATTTCTGTGCCTCCATTATTATTATGATAATATGACTGTATAATATTAATTACGTCGGAGAAAGAAACATTTAATTCAAATAAATACAATTATATATCATATACGCTAATAATAGCCATACATGGCACAAAGCAGAGGACCAGTGCTTGTATAATATTTCATTCCACATTAGTGTAAAACACACGACATCCGCTCATATTCAAATTAAATTTCGCTCTTTCTCCTCGAGGTTAATACAAAGCCTGGGGTTGGAACTGTTCACCACACCAAGCAAGTGATGGCTTATTTTAAAAGTAATGGCTTGTCAAAAGTGGGGCATAGGGCTCTTAAAAGGGGAGAAAGCAAATTAATAAAAATGGATCGTTGCTTAACCTTAAGCAAACCATGTTAGAATTCATTAAAATGCTGCATAAATCTGTGCCATTTTTTTTTTTTTTTTTGGGTTAAAAGAACACTTTGATCTCTGGGAAGACTTTCAGAGGCGATAGATAATATAGCAGTAATGTGATTGCTTCTGTCATCACGATTCAACAGATTACACATCTAATCGGTTTGCGAACAGAGAATATAATTTGCGGATTACAGACTACGGTGGGGGCCTCCTCCTCCTCCTCCTCCTCCTCCTCCTCCTCCTCCTCCTCCATGACAGTTCAGATGATCCACACACAGACAGATGGACAAAAGGAGCGGAGTGGGAGGGGAAACCACCAACCTTTTAATGCATTCTGAGGAAAATAAACATTTGATCCTGCTCTTATGATCATTCTTTTCTTTTCTTTGTTTATTTCCGGCACGAATAAGTGTCTGTAACGTGTACATTTGCACTTTTAATACACATTTTTACTCAGGCGTGCAGAGAGTGTATTTGAAATGCAAATCTATGCAGAATCAGCACAGACAAAGTTGCAACTACACATGTATAATGAAATTATGAGTTGCTGTCATGTCCCAGGGGGGATATATGGCGAGTTGTTTTATAAGAGGATTTTTGTCAGGTTTTAGATGCCGGCTAATGCTATTGTTCCTTCCGAGATCATAAAAAAAAACACGCCTGTTTACTGCCGTTAAGTACGAGATGTGAAGAATTATCATTTTTGCAGCAGAAACTATTTTCTGATACGCACACGTATAAGAACCTACTGAGAAATGTCCAAATAGTGCATAAAATAAATGTTAGACTGT
The DNA here is from genome assembly GCF_963457635.1 of Microchirus variegatus. Lineage (NCBI taxonomy): Eukaryota > Metazoa > Chordata > Actinopteri > Pleuronectiformes > Soleidae > Microchirus > Microchirus variegatus. Next base: position 5,494,235 of record NC_139808.1, on the reverse strand, counting down.
ACTGCTTTCACATAGTCTCACATCTTCTGTTACAAACACTCACTTACGCACTCACAGCAGGCCTCTAAATGACCAGTGAGGGGGTGAGGTTTTGTTCATAGAGACCACCGAATGAAGTTAGAGCGACGGTTAGCGTTACCTTCTCTTCTTTCCCTTCCGCTCGCTCGCTCTTTACTACCCCATCTTTCCTTCTTCTTCTTCTTCTTCTTCTTCTACTTCTTCTACTGGGCGACGACTAATTCATCACCTGCCCTCGTTTTCTTCGCCACGTCCACAACCTCATCGCTTCTTCATCGCTCAAGATAATAGTTTATAGCTTCCCAAGGATGCGACGTGTCACGTCGTGTCAGGCAAATCAATGTTTTATCTACCAAGCACGGCCAATGATAAAAAAAAAAAAAAAAAGAACAACAATAACACAACATTAAATGGAAAAAGACTGAAAAAGCATTGAGGATATAATGTAATATGAATTCCATCCTGACACTTGAACACAAGTTGTGTTCTAGCGTAGAAAATGGAAGCGATTTAGGTGTTAGTATACAACCGATCCTGTCTTTTCCTGAATTATATATGTATAAAAAATAAACACAAAAATTGTGTTTAAGGAAAAAATGATGGCCGGAAAATATATTTTCGTCCACCCATCCGCCTCTTTTAACAGTCCTCCTCACACCACACTGTGACAATTCTATGCTCCTTGAACTTCTTTTACACTCCTGTGCAAATAAAAACTTACAGATTACCAGACAATTTTACAGTGTCAGCTATTATTATTATTATTATTTGAAGACACAATTGTGTTTTTTTTATGAAACTCAGTTGGGGTAAAGTTATCCATAATGGAAGAGGAGCAGACAGGAGGGGGGGGAGCAAAGAAAGAGGAAGGAGGAGGAAAATGAAGGTGTCAGAGGTGAAGGAGGAGGAGAAGATGGGGAAACATGGTGAAAGGTCATGTTTTTATTCTCTTTCATTTTCTTGCTGAGGCCAAAGGGAAAAAATAAATAAATATATATATATATATATATATATATATATATATATAGTGAGCACAGGCTACAGCTGGTGTGTATCTGCTGGGACAGGCAGGCTTCCATAGTATTCTGCTGTATTGTGCTGTGAATATTGAATTGTATTGTGTTCTGTTATGGATATAATAATGCACATTATTACTGTCCGTGAAGAACAGGAAAAAGGGGGGAGGGTGGGGGGGTGAACACCGATGTGATGTGCGCAAAAATGAGTCAGCGCGCGTGCACGTGTATAATAATATTAATCCACATAATAATCAGCAGCTGCAGCAGCACAAACTATATATATATAAATATATATAAATATATATGCGTTCAAACTCCTCGCCACGTCGATGTGGAGATAATAAAACAAGCCGCTGGCGCGTTTTTGACTTCTGAAGAAAAAATCAGAGGAAGTTGCTGGGAGCGCAAAAAAAAAATAAAAGAAGATAAATAGATAGGAGAGAGAGGATGGAGAAAGCAGAGGATGTGAAGGGGATCATGTGCTTTAAGTCACACGCGTTTTTTTCCAAACTGATAAAAAAAAACAAGATTGACTCTGTTTTCATTTGCATTTTTAGACTAACGATGAACACGTCAACTTTTAGTCAAGTTCCAGATGCGGTTCTGTCGGTGAAAACGCGATCAAATATTCACATATCTGTGAAATCATTTAAAACATAATCACTTATGTCTGTTTTAAGAGATGCTGTGTTTCCCCCAAGCCAAGTTTTTCTTTTCCTTTCCTTTCTCTTTTTTTTGTGTGTTTTATTCCCCAAGAGGAAATAAACTCACCTTCCGTAGGATCCACTGGCACAGGAGAACTACGGTCCAACCGAGCACCTGCATGTCACCTTCCTTGAGAGCGGACCACCCCGAAAAAAACTACACGTCTCCCCTGCGGAACATAAAAAAAAAAAAAAGACACAACGCGGAATCCAAGCAATCCCAGGTGACAGCTGCTACAAGTAAAAAAAAAAAAAAAAAAAAACACACAAAAAAGTGTCAGGGCAAAAAAAACACACACACACAAGGGACAGCGCGCGTAAAAGTTGAGTATTTGTTCGGTCACTGTCGGATTTCTACTGGCAAAACTTTGAGCGGTGGCTTCAGCTGCTCCGCTCCGCCTCGTGTGGCACATCCATGGTGTTTGCCTTCGCTCAGGCTGGAAGTTTGCGCGGAGACGTGGCTTTAGTTTGGGAAGGTGAAGGCGAAGAGCGGCTCTGACTGAAGATCACATGCGCTTTCTTGTGTTTTAGGACAGTGAGTGGTGGTGGATTTGGAGAGACGAGATCTCGCTCTCACCGTCCCCCCCTATCTCTCTCTCTCTCTCGCACTCTACCTCTCTCTCTCTCTCTCTCTCTCTCTCTCTCCTTGACGCCCCTCCACTCCCTCTCCACGCGCGCGCTACGGCGCACAGCAGCTCATCCACACACACACCACACCACACTGACCGCAACTGCACGCAGATCACTTTCCCGCCGGTGTTTAGATGATGAGGTTAAACATTTATCCAGGAACTAAATCAGGAAGGAAGCCACTAACCGTGTTTAACCTCGTTAATGTTGCCTTAAAATATAGCATTAACTGTTTCATGTGCTTCATGTGGAAATATCAGGCAATTAGATTTGTTAGGTTTGTTAGATTATAGTCAGAATTATGAGATTAAAGTCAGTCGAATTGTGAGATTATAGTCAGTCAGAATTATGAGATTATAGTCAGAATTATGAGATTAAAGTCAGTCGAATTATGAGATTAAAATCAGTCAGAAGTCTGAGATTAAAGTCAGAAATCCGAGACTAAAGTCGGTCAGAATACCGATATTAACGTCAGAATTCTGAGATTATAGTCAATCAGAATTAATTCTGAGATTAAAGTCAGAATACTGAGATAATAGTCAATCAAGAATTAATTCTGAGATTAGAGTCAGAATTCTGAGATTATAGTAAATCAGAATTAATTCTGAGATTAAAGTCAGAATTCTGAGATTATACTCAGCATTCTGATATTAAAGTCATTCGAATTGTGAGATTATAGTCAGTCAGAATTATGAGATTATAGTCAGAATTCTCAGATTAAAGTCAGCCAGAATTCTGAGATTATAGTCAGTCAGAATTCTGACATTAAAGTCAGTCAGATTCTGAGATTAAAGTTAGAATTCTCAGATTAAAATAATAATTCTCAGATTAAAGTAAGGATTCTCAGATTAAAGTCAGAATTTTCAGATTAATGTCAGTCAGAATTCTGAGATAAGTCAATCAGAATTCTCAGATTAAAGTCTGAATTCTGAGATTAAAGTCAGAATTCTGAGGAAAAAAAGTAAGTCAGAATTCTGACTATAATCTCAGAACTCATGGTGTTTTATTTAATTGTTTTTAAACGTGGCACTAACACTCTTCCGTAATAAAATAATAATAGTACTGAGGTCATTATTTAAGTCGAAATGCCAAATGCACCACTCATGTTCAATGTGATGATGATTCATTGCTTAATGATAATAAAGTGAATATGTTTGGCTTGGTGACACCATTAAGACGAGAATTAGTTTTAAGATTAATCTAAAATAGCTACAACTTCATTAGCCACTAACTTTCATCAATTCTGCAGTTCTAATACATACAACGTCGACAAGACTCAATCAACATGAAACATCATCTGTGCGTTAATAACTGATATAAATGCTGAATTTCAACTTCTCAAAGTGTTTATTATTCGCAGGTCCCTTTGTGCAAAAAAAACAATCATACACGAGACGTCAAATAAAAATAACTAATTAAGAACATCTCGAGCTGAAGCCTCCGCACCAGCAGCTGGAGAATTAGAACAGTATGTGTCACTGGAGTTCACACCACAAATCTGTGACTCTGCCTCGCTGTGTGGCAACAAAAAAAAAAACTGTCCTAGGTTTCATCAAACGCAGAACAATTATCTCACACAGAGACAAGAACCTTGACAGCTTTGTGCGAGCGAGCGGTTGACGAACAGCACAAGCTAGCCAGACTATAAATTCCCCGAAAAACAATTTTGAAATATTAATGTTGCTTGGATATATTAGGTCAGCGTGGCCCCCACATCTCTCCCTGATGGCCAGGCCCAGCTGCTGCCTGCCTGGGCCATCCTTAAACATGGACTGATGTGGGGAATGCATGCTGTTCAATTGCTTGTCTCGCAAGTTATTCTGTGTGCAGATCAGCGCAGGTGTGTGTCGCTGTGTAGCATTGTGTAACTCCGTGAATCAGTCATGTATTATGTGACCGAGCTGGCAGACCTCTCCTTTATAAACATAATCACTTTCATCTCGACTTTCTGTCAGCGTAAGATAAAGCATGCGCCTTCGTTATGATCGTAAGAGCGGCTGAGTGACCGGCTGAACGCCTCTTTGTTTTCCCAAATGTCACTTTTCTTCAACACATCTCTCTCTCGCTGTCTTCAGCATCTGTTTCCCCCCCTCCATCTCCAACTTTACCTGATCTTTATTGCTCATATGCAGAACCATTCCCACAAGTGCACTTATTCTCCTCTCTCACCCATGAGGATTCAATTTCCGACTGCTCTGTGCTCTCTCCTCCCCTTTTCTCTAAATGTCTGCTGTAGATTTAATCTCTCCTGTGAATACAAACAACAGATTTTGGCCGATAGAGATCTACAGATCAACCGCAAACATTGCAGTAGCTTCTTCTTTTTCTTCTTCTCTTGAGGGATTATTGTTGCTCACCTGTGGAATCTCCTCACACTTCTTTATAAGTCATCGCATTGACAGGCATGCCGTGTTCACACGGTGCTGGTGAGGTGGTGAAGGTGGTGGGTCACAGATGGAGATGGGTGGTGGGTGAGTGGGGGCCACTTTGCAGGAGGTGATGTGTCACTGTATATGTATTTGTGTGTTAGCAAACTGTTATCACTCTTTGAGATGCAGACGCTCTTGCAGCTCATGTGCGGCTCTCGGCAGCGTGAGTGACGCAGCGCTGCCTCCCTGCGAGACGAGGAGTCACTGCAGGCTGAGGCAAACACACCGCTGTGTCCTCCACCAGGGAGGGAGGAGGACAACATATTTCAGACTTAGTTAGGGTATGATATACAAAAAAATCTATGCTGAAGCACACAGTCCTTCCTAGTAGCACAGTTTCAGTTGTGCAGCCATGAAACCATTGTTCTTCCAGTGTAATTATTTAAAGGTGGTCCTCTAAGATCCAGTAACAGTGATATACACATTTTAAGTGGCTGAGTAAGTATTCAGAGTAATTTGCTCGTAGTTTTACAGGAGAAGGATCACTCCTGCGTGCCCTTTTAAACGCCCGTTTATATGATGCCGTACAAGTTGTAAAGTGCCCGTCTTTCCCCCTTTAAATTCTTTCCCTTCCCATGAAATTCTTCTCTTGGGAGAAAACAAAAGCGTGATTAATCGCGTGAAGGCACCAAAAACAATAAGCTCGTAAACCCACTGCACACAGTCAGGCATTAGTAACTCAAACGAAACATGAGACGTGGATCCTGGGTTTTGTTAAAGCTGGGTCCACATGCCTGGAAAAGCCAACATCAGCAAGTTAAACTTGCGACTCGTGCAACGCTCCGCCCCCTTTCCTGTCAAAACCATTAGCTTCAAAACACGTAAAACGTGCGCTGCCTGACAACCGCGAGACGCAGAGTCGAGGAGAGAGAGAGAGAGCGATGCGACGACAGCTTTGTCGACTTCATCAAGTCTGAATCACCGGCAAGAATATGGAAATAGATTTGTGTCAAGCAACATGTAATGAATTCAGCAAATACAAATGAACCACAAAATCAAAACATTTCTTTGCGCTCCCTGATTTGTTATTTTTGTTTGCGATTCTGACCCTGGGCGGGACTTAGGATGCGGCCTGCTGATTGGCTACTGAGTTTTGGTGCATTAGCTCAATGGACCGGAAGTAGTCACGGACTTGGAGTCGATGTCTGTCTGGAACTCCTACAAAATAATTGTAAGTAGCTTAAAGGTGCGTTATGTAATAAACTTAAAGCAACTGGCCATAAAATCCTCCTAATATGTCACAGAGACTCAGGAATAATGTTCATATAACAAACTGAACTCACCTACAACAACAGTACAAAAAATATATATATTTTGCGGACGGCAAATCATGTTTATGTTTTGAAATCCTGTTTTGGCATGTGGCGCCACCTACCGCCGTTTATCAATCATTGCAGTCAGTAGAATCTCAACTGCCGAGCAACCACGGGTTGCCAGTTACGTCCGAGCTACAATGGCGGAGAAAACGAAAAAACCTAAAAGACCTCGGTATTTTGAATTTGAGTGCAGTAACCGTTTTTGGCCACATTCTTACATATGGCGCCTTTCAAGTTTGTCAGATTATAAAAGTTAGATACTTACCATTTCTGCCGGATGTCGAGCGGGAAATCCCAGGGAAAGAGTTCCAGACGTACAGCCTCTCCACAAGCCTGTGACTACTTCCGGTCCATTGAGCTGTCGGAGGTGGAGCAAAGAAAATTCCGATCATTGCAAACAAAAAGTGTGTTTTCAAAATAAAATATTTTTGGTTCATTTTTGTTTGCTCAACTCATAAAGTGTTGTTTTGCTTCTTAAAAAGTGTCAAAAACACGAGCATTAATATGATAATCTGTGCAGAAACATGACATTACGATGTTTTTGTCCCCCCCCCAACTTTATTTACTGATTGCAATCAGGGCAAGAAAATAAGTTCAGCAAATGCAAAGTGTTTCAGAAACAAATCGCAGACTCGAGCTTTAAACACCTCTTACCAATTAGTTGCCTCCGTACAAGAAGAAATGACAGCTCCTCTTATCGTGTATTTGGTCAAACGAATGAGGTCCAGAAATACAATACCAAAGGAGAATGGGTGGGAATAAATCTCAAAGAAGTGACACAACTTAATGTTTCCTCTATTATAACGAATAAAAAAACGTCTCAGTACCATTTTGGTTTATGTCAGTCTTCCAGCTGCTGTAAATCAGTGTGTTACACCCACTGCTTCATCTTCAGTCGACCATGAAAACCTGTCTATCAAGCACAGCTGGCCTCAAAGAACGCGACCATTTCCCGTTTCCATCACAGGCCTTTTTTTTTTTTCAATCTGCAGTCTGTGATTTGTATGGCCACAGCACAGTCTGTCCTCCAGTTTCCCCTAATTTTTTCGCCCGACTACTGGAGCAGCGACGCTGGTGTGAGAGCAATTTCTGATCCACATTGGAAGTGGCAGGTGAATTTTGCCCAGCTGCTCCCCTTCTCTGTTCCACTTAGCGGCAATGCTCTTGCTCCGAGTCTCTCGGTTGCCACATGGTTATACTAAATGAATGAACACGCGCCGAGCGAGAGCCGAATGCATCTGCTTTTCGCAAATATCATCGTCGCGTCACTATTCCTCTTGTTCCTCTCCAAATATCTGGAGAAAGTTTAGACGTGCAGCTCCAAACTTGCACACTTTGCAGCCGCTCGTGGTTATAGACTTCAACTTTGGGAAGAAATTACAAGTTTGTATAATACAAGACCATACATTCCAGCCTTGACCAAGGGCATCTTGTCTTCCACACACACACACACACACTATGTGCTCAATAAAACCACGTAACCATTAGCTCTTTTTTTGACGGATTAAGCAGAAGAGCAGGTGGAGGGGGGACAGGGTTGGTGAAGAAGGATCTGTGAGGAGGACAACATTCAGAGTATGATGGAAGCAGGCTGGAACAGGAAAGCGAGAAGTAGAAAGGGAGTCGAGAGGACGAATGCTGCCGTGGTAAAGAGGTCACAACATGTGAGAAGAGGGAGGGACAGAAGGAAACACATGAGGCTGAATTTAGACGGGATAAATCGTACATATGGCGTACACTGAGTGTATCACAGATGACACTTTTGCACAAGCACACATTTGCTTAACCTTAATTATGCGATGGTTGGCGCTATCGGAAAAATTCCAACGGTGTCTGAAAGCTGCACATCAAATACATATTTACATAATTTCACTCATCCTTTTGCAGGAAGCCGGCAAATCAGCGTCTTTGTCACCAGAGAGGAGAGAGTTGGAAAAACACCTGTACATACTGTAGTTGCCCTATTTTAACACGCAGTAAATTGTAAATTATAAAAAACTGACAGATATTGAAAGTTATTCTGCTAAAAGAAAATGGGCATAAGCACTTACTCACAGAACATTTCCGGCCCTTTTATGAGCAAAACAAAAGTCCAGGTAACAAGGTAAAGGAAAGCTTCCTGTTCTTTAATTAAATTAAAAATAACAAAACCCCATTTTGAGGCAGAAATAGAATATATCCTTCACAGTTCACAGTCACAGAAGTATGTTTTCATTAGTGTTTGGTTCCAGGAATGGACAAAGCAATCATTGACACTATACGACGATACTTCTCTGACTGCGTAATGCGTTATCCGACTGTGTAACCACGGAGACCCCCTCGAGCCTTCACACTTCTCCGTCGTGGTGCCGGATACGCGCTGCAATTTCCCGCCCGATCAGTAGGGGTCGCTACGCAAAGTTGTTGTGCTTCTGGCTACAATGAGCAATGGCGTCTGAGAGAGAAAGGCTGTTGTTGTTGTTGTTGCAGCTGAATAACATTGAAACAGTGGCCGTTTCTCACCTTAAATAAATATTTTTCAGTGTCCCGGAACTCAGTTTTAAGATCGTTTGAGGCGAGAAATTAGCCATTAAGAGTCTAAACGTGTGTTTGTGTATTAAGATATGACGTATTTATAGTTTGGCAGCGACGTTGTCGGCGGTGATCAGCTCCGCCTCTGTGGACGCTCGGCGTGAACAGTGGCCGGCACAGAGCATGCGTTATCTCGGCCTGTCCTGAGGACCAATCGCAGCCCTTGTTGTCTCCGTTGTCCCGTTGACGGACACTTAAAAAATATTTCATGCAGCCGGAGACGACGGAGAGGCTCTCCGACAGGCTCTCCGGCGACATAGAGGGGTCTCCGTAACCGACGCAGAGCACTTAACGCAGGAGTATAAATTGGGCTAAACTCTGGCCTGGTGAAGGTTCTCCTACACACTTGGAAACATAGGGTGAGTCAACAACAGGTATCTACACACTAAACACCTTCTTTTAATGACTGTGAGCTTGATGAAACAATGGGATAATAGGGACAAAGCAAAAGAAGTAGGAAAGGAGTGGGAGAGGTGGAGATGGAGGTAAAGGAAGAAGTAGCAAAAGAATGTGAAAATCAGCCTGACATTAAGGTTAAACCAAAACATTATTTTTGTGTTATTTCTAAACTACATCAACCCAGTGCCAGTGCCTATAAAACTTACTGAAGCAACATTAGTCACATTTGCAGAGTTGGAAAACACTCAAGTAAAAGCAAAGTCCACTGTGCTCTTAATGAGCTCAAGACATTTAATCAACATAACCACGAGTAGCTGCACGGACAGAGACAAAGTGTAATTAGCCGTGGATTTCTGACATTTTTTAAAGGCTGAAATATTTATTGCTAAAAATAGACGGATGTGCAGTCATCGCAGGAATGACAGCAAATAGAGTGTGAGGGGGGAAAAAGTCAGAATGAATGACAGATTCCTTGTCAGTGCATGAAGCGCCGTGGTACATACACAATTACATTGCTCAGTCACGAACACACACACACACACACACACAAAAGACACAAAGACACACACCTGCTAACACATACATCGAAACGCTGATCCTGGGGTGTCTAACTCCGAGGTTAAGGAACACAATGATGAGAGGTCGCCGAGCAGTAATGGAGCCTTTTGTGTGTGGAAATAGTAATTTCCCTGTGTAGTCTCGGGGTATCACAGATATGATATGAAACCCTGTCATTTTGTTTTCCCTTTCTATCGATTTCAGAAAAGGGGAACGTGTGGATGGATAGAGGGCGAGAAAGAGGTACATGAGCAGCGTGTCTGTTGTGGGTGTCAGGACTGTGTGCCATTGTCATTCAAATGATTTGTTGCAGGAAGGGAATTTGAGAGGGGAATAGGAGATGAGCTGTAATGGGGAGCAAAGGGAGAAGTGGAATAATTGGATTTGATTACGTCTGTCTGTCAGAGCAGGACAGGACATAATATGCAGCTGGAATTATTTTCACAGTGTCACAATGTGCATGCCTCGCTGTGAAGTTGGTCCGATGCGAAGGAACTTTTGGAATGATAATTGTCCTCGCATTGTTTTTCTGGCTCAACCGTGATATGTCATCCCACTGCTTTGGCCCAAACATATGCAGATGTCCTAACAACCAGAGGATGTGTTCGGGGATCCCAGACTTTAGGCCACGTCCAGACGGAAACGGCACGAAACGTAGACAATCTTTTTCTTTGCCGTTTTTAAAAAGTTCGCCGTAAAGACGACGGAGACGGGAAACGACTCAAAACCCTATGAGCTAACCTTTGGTGATCCTGTAACATGTGCAACATTATAAAGTTATTGATATTCAACGTCACCTAGTGTTCAGTGGTAAGTAGTTATTATCTCTGCAAGGGGAGCGTGCCTACTATATGTTCCCCAGGTCCTATGTTCCCCGCTATTCCTTAACGGGTCCAATACACTAGCTCCAATAATATATAGGGATTATTTTTTCCACCATCATTTCCATGGTTACATGGCCTCCCTATGTCATCCTGGCCCTAAACCTACCCGCACTGCCTTCTCCATGCGGGTCCTTTTGGGGGAATGTGGGGAACATAGGACCCGGAAAACATAGGGACGATCCCATCGCAAGCTAACCCATTAGCTTGACATGTTCAAGATGGCGGCGTGCAGGGGTGCAGCAGATTTTAGCTCTCCAGCTTGGTGCTTATTTTGTTTGCTAAGGCTATTCTTCTTCTTCTCCATTACATTTGATGCTGAATGTCATTAACGTTAGAAATGCAAAATGTCAGCATTTTTTATTTCTAGCCTAGCAGCATCATTGGGCTAACAGTATATACTGTAAGTATGACTTTTGATTCTTTGAGCATGTTGGCATCAACATCAGTAATGCAGAACCTGGTGGAGGAATATTGCTTCAGGTAGACGTGAAACATTAAATATCCAAATAGGACCATCAGATTGAAAACTTATTGACATAAGTTATTTCTAATGCTATGTGACCCGGAAAGTAGAACCTTACCTTGAAACCAGAAACCTGTAAACATTGAGGCATTGAGTTTAGCATTTTGGTCAGAGCTGTGAAAAGTGGGGAGTGAGGGGAGTCGAGTGACACCTGCAACCAGGTTTGTTTTGGATGACACTAGCTGTCAATCACATGGTGCACATGTACCCAATACAATACATCTTATGCCTCTATGTATTGGCAGCAGTAAAATGTTTACTGTGGGATGCATGCTTGTTTTTTCACAGACAGAAACAACATGAGAAAAGTTTTTTTTTTGTGTTGACTTCAAACTCTGAAACTAATAACCAACTAAAGACAAACGTCTGTTTTTCGTGTGTGTTTTTCAAAAGAAATATCATCCGATGTTCTTAAAGGCTGTCAGACGGCCATGGATAATGAAGGCTCATACCTGGAGTAACAGACAAGATTTGGACACAGGCCCGGGATCTGATTGCTTTCGGCCCGTCTAATGTTGAAAGCTCTCTCTAAACACTCAGTGACCTCAAGTTACATCGATGATGTGTCCAAATGCATCAGACCGTGTACAACATCACACTCACCTGTCAACGCGTTGGTCATCCATCATTCTCAATGTCTGATAAGTGTAAATAAATCTAAAAATCACTTTGATCAAAGCTAATCACATTACTCCGTCTGACTCTAAAATACACTGCATTTTCTACGGCGCTTAAATTTGATTTCTGCTGTTTTGTAGGTTATGTGTGTTGTTCTGTGGCGGATAAAACGTCTGGTGCTGGTAATGGAATTTCTTCAGAGTGTCATTAACACAACGTGGAAGCTCAGGTTTCCAACATGACATCACCTCTTCTCTTGTCGCTAAATATGACACATTTCACGAATTAAGACAAAGGTGAAACAAGACCCAGGACCCAGTGAAGGACAGTTTCTGTGTCTGCTATGGTTCTCATGATGCTAATTTCCACATTCACCCGCGTCTGTGACGGCATGCATTGAACCCTGTGAGGGAACCCACCTGCAGCCTGAGAATCTTTGACCATGCAGACCACATACTTTGACTCTGCATGCTTCAGGTATGACAAAAATACTGGAGCGAAATAGAATGTGGGCTCAGGTATGAATGCCTGGGCACGCCAGAATGATACATTTGCGCTAAAACAGAGGCTGTGGCCAAATTATCTTTTTGAAGGAAGGTTAACAAAAGGAAATGACACGGTTTGTCAGTGGTTAGAGGTAAGAAGATTCTTGGTTTATATTATGTGTCTGAGTGGAATTTACCTGTTCTTCTTGTGATAGACTGGTGACCCGATCTGGCTGAACCCCGTCTCTCACCCAGTGTCAGCTGTGACTGACTCCAGCTCCCCAGTGACCTTCAAAGTAAAAGCAGAATAGATAATGAATGGATGGAATTTTGAAATAAATAAATAGATAAACATAGGAAAAGAGATTCAGTTATCAAAGAACTGCCAGTGTTTCGGATGAGGATGATGTGACTGAAATTTGGTCAATGAGTTTCACATGTGTATGTAATAAATACACCAGGCATAATATACCTGTTTCACTGCAGCTATTTTAAAACCACATACACGACCGTTCAAAAGTTTGGGCTCACAATTTGTCTGTGTTTTCCGTTAAAAGTTACACTTTTATTCATCAAAAGAGTTGCAAAATGAATAGAAAATAATAAGAAAGAATGATTATTATTCATCCAATAGCCTTTTAACACGATTAGTAAACACAATGTACCCTTAGAACACTGGAAATGGGCCTCTATACACCCATGTACATATTCCATTAAAAACCAGACGTTTGCAGCTAGAATAGTCGTTTACCACATTAACAATGTATAGAGTGTATTTCTGATTCATTTAATGTTATATTCATTGGAAAAAAATAAGGACATTTCTAAGTGACCCCAAACTTTTGAGCCGTCGTGTACATGTTCTTTCGTATTGGACCCAAAAACACGTCTTGATAAAATCAGCATGATTCGAACAACTCATGACAGCTAAACACTGGTACTGGTAGAACTTGGCGTCGGCTGACGCGCATAGCCTGAGTCATCTTCTTACGACAGGAAAAGTCTGCGTATAAAAGTGGCACCGCACGTACATCTGCATGCATGTGAATAAAAGTTAACAGTCAGCTGGTGGTGAAAATGACCCGGTGATAGTAACGCATAAACGGAGCAGAAGGAAAAGTGACTTCAGTGAAACTAACTCCATGCTGTGTAACAGCGGTGATCACAAGCAAACAAGTCAATTGGCCTTTATGTTCAGTATTCACACACAGTCTTTATCAGCACACCTTCTCACAAAGATCTCATTTCTATGAGTGAGAGCACCTCTGCCCTCAGCAATGTACCACACACAAACCACACAAAGCAAAGGGAAGCATAAAGACACAAATAAATGGAGACAGGCCACTGCACTGCCGCTGTTGGACTGTTGTTGTATCAGGAACAGTTGGAGATAAAAGCACCTTTAAGCAACAATGGTTATAAATTACCAAAAAATAATCTGGCAGCCAGGAAAGCATAGAGGGGCTGTCAGCACTCCACAACTCCCCATCTGTCACACACACACACACACACACACACACACACACACACACACACACACACACACACACACACACACACACACACACACACACACACACACACACACACACACACACACACACACACACACACACACACACACACACACACACACACACACACGCACGCACGCACAAATACACACAGAGTGTAACAGCAGCAGCAAGCATGCATCTGCTTCCACCTCCTCTACTTCCTCCCCCCACCTTATTAAGATTCATATCCCTTCGAAAGGTGACTTCTTTGTCGGGCACAGTGACAACCCCACATTCCACACCGCCCTGCCCCACGAGTCTCCTGGAGGTGTAGGCACAGTGACAGGTAGCTCTTTACTCCCCCGGGCCCTGGGCACGGGTGAGGAGGAGGAGGAGGAGGAGGAGGAGGAGGAGGAGGAGGAGGAGGAGGAGGAGGAGGAGGAGGAGGTGTGTGTGTGTGTGTGTCTGCATGTGTGTGTTCAGGGTGGTACAGGTGATGTGGAGTAGGATTATCAAGTCAAAGATGCCCCCTGTAGATAAGGAGTCTCTGGGGGAAGAGTGGCTGTCGAAGAGCGCTGGGAGCCCAAGCCTCTCTCTCTCTTTCCCTCTCACTCATCTTCTTACTACCCGTGTTGCTCTTGCTCTCTTTCTGTCGGACTGTCTCTTTTCTCTCTGGGCTTATCTACCTCTCACCTCCTACAGCTTGCCATTCTCTTTATCCTCCGACACACAGTCCCCCCCCCCCCCCCCCACCTCCTTCCCTCTCTCTCTCAAGCACTCCCTCTGCACTCTCCAACAAATGAATCAAGCCACTTGACTCCTGATCTGCCGTGCTGTTAAAGCAAAGTCCCAGTTCCCCGTAGCAGCCATTTGGACGGGGTGCAAAGATATCACTTAATTTTGTTCTATTTAGATTGTAAGACTTTGCTGGAGGTTCAGAATTTCTTCTTTTTTTTTTGTCCTGCAGAGAAGCTCGGCTGCTGTTGTGTTTGCTTTATTCTCTGCCACCGTCGCAATTAATGTTTTAATCACACATTTAAACGTGCAAAATATGTTGTTTTCTTTTTTCCTAGCTAGCACAAATCTTGCCTTTTATATTAAAGCAGGGAATTTGCATACTGTGTCTCCTTCTGCTTAATATGAGTCATTTTGGTCTTCCTGCTTCTGTTGGTTATAACATTATTGTTTTCAGGAAGCAGCAACATTGACGGAGCAAGACATGAGAGGGTAACAGAAAGGTTGTTGTTTTGTTTTAAAATGGAGAGAGGTGTCCGATACGATATTTCAAACTCGAGCATCTGCCGATACCGATATCACTCCGATGCAGTCATTTTAGACCTTTCAAACCATGAAGCTGTTGACAAACATTTGTGCAATTTCAAGCTATTTCAAAGACATGATTCGCCAACTGTGTAACAAATATTCCCGCAACATGACTCAGCTCAAATGCTATTGCTGATTTTTATTTACATTTCTACAGTCTGTGCATAACAAAGCATTTTTATCTGTGTGATATCTGATCCAGTGATTATGACCAGTGTCAAGTATTGCATCCGTATCGCTAGTGATCACTTTCACAATCACAGTTCCCACCCCGTGGCTTAAAACTGAAACAAAGCTAGTTTACAAAAGAATAAGACAACAGTGACAGCTTTGTCTGCTTAAAGGAATTAATATTTGAAAGTTCAGGCATGCAAGACTTTAGCTGAAAGGTAAACCGCCCTACTAACAAGCTGAAACGGGGGATGTATTGCCCCCTAGTGTAGCAGAGGTCAATCAGTCAATAAATAGATTCCCCGCTAGTGCTTGCGTACTGAGACAGTAGTAGAACGGCATCGCTAAGCAACAACTGTGGTTAACTGTTCGTAACAAATGTACCAGCATTTCACACAACTGATGACTGACCAACTGTGGGAGGAGACCTGAGTCTCGGTCGCACAAGTATAAGTGATCTGTATGGTCCTGGACATGGACACTTCGGGGGACACGTGTCCCTCAGTGACAGACGCCAATTCCCTGAGACTAGGGGACTTGTGAACGGGAGCGCTGTGAGCTGATGTTGCAAGAGACACTCCGAAATGAAGACGGCCAAGCCGAGAGACTGAAGAGTCTGAAGGTTCTGGTTGGTGGATCCATCAGATGAAGTGTTTAATGAGGCAGTCCATACAGACAGGCAAGGCTAATACCTTCACACCAGGCTGATTAGTGTGAACCTCCCCTAGGCTGCCAGCTAGAAGCAGGTCTAGGTGTCAACCTGGCCCTCATTATTACTCGTCATGCAGGAGGGAAATATACAATTTTTTTTTTTTTTTTAAAAAAAGGACTACTTTTAAACTGCAAGATGATTTCAGTTTACTTTGGTGAGCCTGAATGGATCCTGTGCTTGCACAGCACAGTTCGTGCAATCATCCGTTGGCAATGTTCCGGTATATATTCAAGGTGGTTTAACTTTAATGGCAATTTAAAACTCAAGTCTTTACTATGACATAGAACTATTTTTAAATCAGAACATGCGGCGTTAAAGAATAAAATGCAAATGTAGCTCCAGCTCTTTGATCCAGGGATGTAACACTTCTCACTTCTCTGTTATGCAAATAAATGACTCTGATTCTCATATTGTCAACTTGTGTACCGAGAGTAAATATATGTGTGATTTGGTTTCCAGTTAATTTGTCGAGCTACTCTTACTGACGTTGAAACCATTGTTGATGTCGGGAATGTTTGATTCTTTGGACAAGTCCAAAAACATGCAGATTTGGGGATTAGGTCAATTGGACACTGTACATGTGACCAGCCATGAGAAAACCAGCAACAAGTCGAGTAAACAAAGGAATTGGAATTTCATAGAAGCCACTCAGTGCTTCAAATCACAGTATTGTGGGTCTTAAAACTATAAACTTTTTCCAAGACGGAGTGCGAGTTTTCTCACCGTTGAATGAAGATGGACAAGGAAACATTGACTGCAGAAGAACTAAATCGTGGCTGTTACAGCGCAAATCTTTGGCTGTACTTTTTAACAAAGACAGAGGCTCCTGCTCATGCCGACGCCGATCTCACTTCTGTTATGCTACGGAAGAAGAAGCTGCAACGTGTAGCCGCAAACTTTTTCTAGAGCTTATACACAACAAACAGATGAATTCTTTAGTGGTGAGTGAAGAGAGTGGCAGAACATAAGAATGATTGGACACCTTGAGGCGAACAGACATATAGAAGTTACTTCTGAAATAATGACATGACGCCCGCCGTGAAAAGAAAGCTCCCCTAACGTCTTATTAACCTCCTATCTTCTTATGGGGTGAGTTTTCATTAATGTCGTTAATCTACGTTATTTTAGTGTTCATTCGAAGTCACATACAGGGATTAAAAAATGTTTTACAATGCTGGACGCTATATTTTACTAATCCACTGTGTGTTTCAGAACGTTATGTGGCTACATCATTATCAGCTAGCTCAGTATTGTCATTTTAAAATGCAAATGATACAGACATCGAAACTTATATGTTCGATCTGACCATCTGATCGATTATGTGGAGGATAAAGTGGTAGAAAATGCATGGATGGAATTTACAACCATTTTTTTTAATGATAAGTAACCACAACTTATGCATACACGGTAAAAGTGGCACAGACTCAAGTTATGAGTTCATGTAACAATAGTTGGTCACTATATTCTGGTAGCACTAATTAACAGCTTCAGAACAGCAGCGCTGACCTCTGCATGACAAGCATACTGTGCTGATAGGTCTACATCATAACAACTTCCTTATAAAGGCCCCTGGGTGGCTGGCGTGTGGTGGTTGAAAAGGGATAAAAACACTCATTGCAAATTGACTATAGAAAATGCAGCTAACACTAGAATAGTGTTTGTCTGCTTCATATTTGCAAAAAGGTTTTGAGCCCTGAAAATGAAAAGGCACAACCAATTAAATGTGTTTGCCAGCCATGACTGGAAAGAAGCCTTTGACTGGAAGAGGACAGTTCCTCATGAACTGTACACCTACCAGAAAGACCAGAGACGGAGGGTGAGGATGGAAAAATGAATAATTATTTGTATTTAGAATGAAATCTTGTTGCTGCTACACTTCTTTTTTTTTTTTAAAGCGCATAGCAACAGGCACTTGTGAGCATCTCTCACACTGTAAGGAAAATGAATCTACAATCATCTACCTGAAATGAAAGCTTGTGTTAACTACCTTACAGTACATGCTTTTGTACAGAGGAAGCAATTACACACAAAGACACCTCCAAGCTGCCAACAACCTTCTGCGCAAACACTCCCTCACTGCATACATACAGTTCATTAGCATGCATTGTCCAAAGTGGGAAAGCAATGCTCAGGTCCTGTCCTTCATTTTGAGATGAGGATGGAACAGGATAGGGCAGGAGATGGCAGGTTAGCAGAGATGGGCTGTGGCTCCTAATGAGCTCCTTGTTGACTTCCCATTAGCACAGAGCTGAGTTTTCCCCCTCCGCATGGCATTCTGGGAGCTTGTTAGGAGACATTTCCTTTAAAAACAATCATCGAGCAGCCCATTGCTGTTTCTGTGTCTATATTTCCAAATGTATCATAATCGCATGCCTTCTGTTTCTCTCTGCCCATGCAAGCTTTACTCTGGTTTACTCCTGGCCCTCACACGAGCCACTCAGCCTGCATCTACATCACCTGTTGCTCAGGTTATATGGAGTCAGATGATAGTAGCCCCTGGTTTCCCAGGGGAGCAGAAACACTGACATGATTAAAAGAGCTTGGACTCAATGCAAGGAGAGGAAGGACAGGAGGAGTTCATCTCTAGTAATGTATTCACACAAGAGCATAAATCCACCAAAGTGCAAGTAAAACTGGATTTAAACACATAACGGGACATGGCATTAATTGGTTTATTGCTTGTCACACACCCTAAAACCAATGATGTAGTTTATTTCAAGACTTACATGTGCTTCTTAGTTAAAGGTCAACTTTTTAATCATTTAGATTCTTACATTTGGGACTCTGGAGGTCCTATCAGTCAGCAA
Organism: Microchirus variegatus; assembly: GCF_963457635.1. Classification (NCBI taxonomy): domain Eukaryota; kingdom Metazoa; phylum Chordata; class Actinopteri; order Pleuronectiformes; family Soleidae; genus Microchirus; species Microchirus variegatus. The sequence continues at coordinate 5,475,572 of NC_139808.1, read as the reverse complement.
AGTGTGAAAAAAGACGACTCACTCATGTATTTATGGTCCTCCTCAGTCTAAGCACAGGAGATAAAACACGCAACGTTGACTTCTGCACTCATTCGGACGCCGCAATGCGCTAAATTCCTGGAATTATTGTCTTGAGGAGCTCCGCTTTGTCTGTAAAACACACGACAGGGCAACAGTATCATAAAATCGGAAGTCCATAAAAGTCTGCAAAAAGTTCTATTCTTGGCTCCTTTTTTTTAAGGTGGACCTAAAGAGATACTACTAAGCAGAGTGTTCTGAACAGGGCTGTTTTGGCAGGGTGATTGAACTGCTGTGGTGCTTCATCCTTATGGTATTTTGACCAAAGCATGTCACAGACATGTTCATTAGGACACCAGGGAACTAGGTTAACTTGTTCCCAACAAGTTAAACTAGTTCCCTGTGTTTATGCTTTTTTGTTAAAGGGACAATATGTAGTATTTATGGGTTTATATTACCCCAAATCCACTTTTGTATACATATTATGTGCTCCTGCATTGTCTAGTCGCTGTATAATATTCTTTGTTTCATTTTCATAGTGTTTCAAAAAGTCATTTAAAATAACATGGTCGCAGACCGCGGTTGCATAGCCACTGTTAGCAGCGAGACGCCATGTTTCTGCCGGAGCCTGTAAGGACAAACGCGAGTTTGTCCTTACAGGCTTGACGCGAACAAATCAAGCGTCTCTTTACTTGTGGCGGAAGTCCCGCCTCCACTCTCTCCGCTTCGTCTGCTACGGCCGCGGTAGCTCGCCCTCTCCCTCACCTCACGAACCTCATCTGCTGACACGGAGAAAGACGACGAGGACGACATTTGACCAGCTACGGATACCGTAGCGCTCAGGGAAGGGAGGGGGTGAGCAGAGCAGCAGGTCTTTGTTGTAAATTTCAGCCTCTCCTCTAGATGTCACTATAAACTACTTACTTCCCCTTTAAGCTGTTAACAATGTTAACATTATGTCCCCTTTAACAGCTTAACAAAATAACATATACACTCAATATCATTACATGTGTGGAGTGTTCCAAACTATGTTGGACTGAGGACATCGGGGAAGGATGAAGAACTTTTGAGAGATTATATCTCCAGCAGTGAGTGTGTTTCACTCCAATCTATCTTTGTGTTATGTTCCTTTTACTGCTGTAATGATCCCCCATGTAATTGTTGTAAAGCATCTCGTCAAAATAAAAGCAGCCGTGTAACTTAGCAACAACCGTGCAACGACTTAGGTGAAGAATCAAGAGTAGCAAACGCTGAATACATGATTTAGAAAGTTCTCCAGATATTTTAACAGATGAATGAGTATTTGTGATTTGTGTTGAGTAAACGGTAAAATATTTCATCTTCATATGCATAACAATTTACTGCATCTTAAGCAGCTTAATGACATATTCAAGTCTCATTTTAAATCTTTTCCCAGCCCTAACCACATTCTTTAAATTGCTGTAACGTTTATCCAACCATAACATTGTCACATTTTTTTTAAGGACACTGAGAACTGTGACACCCCCAGGTGCCATTACTGTATGATCATCATGTTTCACCTGCATATTATGTGAAATCACTGACGGTAATGAAGGGACAGGAAGTCTATGTGAGTGAGAGAGAAGTGAGACATATGACAAGAGAGCTGGAGAGAGATGGAGGGCCATGTGAGAAAAGAGAACTATGCTAAATAAAATACAAGTTATAATGTGTGAGAACACACACACACGCACGCACACACACACACACGTGTCATTTGAACATATGTTCCGAGACAACAAAACTGCAATCTCAATTATGTTCCATGAGGAACATTTTTTGAAACAAAAGTCCAGCTAATGACTTGAAAAAAAAACACAGTTTCCCCAACAGTAATTTCTATATGGTGGAAAAACTCTGTTACTGTTGATTCCATCCTGGTAGCAAAGAGAATAACACAGCGAGAGCCTGTCGTACATGGGATTCATATACATGTGGATAGTGTCATTTTTCTATGACCCTTTTAAACGTAACACAATGAAGGTTTTGTTCTCAGGTTTGTTGACAAGCCATTGAACTCTGAATCAGGATTTCTAACATACAAACAACCATGGCTGACTTTATTCTCATAACATTACAACTTTATTTGCATAATATTACGACTTTATTCTAATTAATATTACGACTTAATTCTCATAACATTACAACTTTATGCTCATTAATATTCCAAATTTATTCTCACAACATTACAACTTTATGCTCATTAATATTCCAAATTTATTCTCATAACAGTACAACTTTATGCTCATAATATTACGACTTTATTCTCATAACATTACAACTTTATGCTCATAATATTCAGACTTTATTCTCATAATATTATGACTTTATTCTCATAATATTCTGACTTTATTCTCAAAATATTCAGACTTTATTCTCATTAATATTCCGACTTTCTTCTCATAATATTATGACTCTATTCTCAAAATATTCAGACTTTATTCTCATTAATATTCCGACTTTATTCTCATAATATTATGACTTTATTCTCATAATATTATGACTTTATTCTTAAAATATTCTGACTTTATTCTCAAAATATTTCGACTTTATTCTCATTAATATTCCGACTTTATTCTCAAAATATTCCGACATTATTCTCATTAATATTCCGACTTTATTCTCATAATATTATGATTTTATTCTTAAAATATTCTGACTTTATTCTCAAAATATTTCGACTTTATTCTCATAATATTCCGACTTTATTCTCATAATATTATGATTTTATTCTTAAAATATTCTGACTTTATTCTCAAAATATTTCGACTTTATTCTCATAATATTCCGACTTTATTCTCATATTACGACTTTATTCTCATAATGACTTCATTCTCATAATATTACGACTTTATTCTTGAAAGATTACAACGTTATTCTCATTAATATTCCGACTTTATTCTCATAATAATACAACTTTATTTTCATAATACTACAACTTTATTCTCATTTATATTCCGACTTCATTCTCATAATATTATGACTTCATTCTCATAATATTATGACTTCATTCTCATAATATTATGACTTCATTCTCATAATATTTCGACTTTAATCTCATTATATTATGAGTTCATTCTAGAATTAAAACTATTTTTTTCTCTTCAGTTAGCCCCTAATACTTGAATAGTCGAATTTTACAAAATTGTGATGTAAATATGCCATATTTTTATTACTAGAAACAAAACTATCCCCAGCAAATATATAGATGATAACAAACTATTCTACAGTAACAGGAGCAGGTCGCCCTCGTTTGTGTATGAACACGCCAGTGAGTGAAAGCTGGAGATTACGACGATTGAGATGAAATCCTTGTGTCACTTTAAGTTGTTTAATTAATTGGGGTTTTCTCATTGACACAGATTCATTTGCAGGTGTTGAATACACCTCGATACACCTGAAAACACATCCACAATCCTCACACCTCATTACTTAGCACATGTAACACAGTAGCATCGTCGTCACCGTTGATTGCAGTTGTGGAAACCGTAAAGACCAAACCTGTGAGGCAATCGTTTTTACATGGTACACTCAAAAAAAGGAAATTAGCTTACTGTTATATTTACTTAAATATAACAGGTATTTCCTACTAAATAATTTCGTGTTTACAACATTTACTTAAATAAATCATGTCATATTTGCTTGTAGTTCAACTGTATAGATTTTAATAGATTCAATTAAGTTAAAATAACCTGATACAATCGATTTGATTTTTAAAAATGTAGTCTAGCCTGCTCCAGACCATTAGATGGCGTCAGTGTGCTATCAGGCAGGATGGCAAAACTTGGAAATACACGCGCCTTTTCTCTTTTGGACATCCTGCCATGCTGCTGTTAACTACGAAGAGACTGCTGTGCTGGTGAGTGACGACTAAAAGAATCTTGGAGTCTGCCTTCTACGTCCTAAAAAAACGTAAGTTTATCTACTGTAACTATATCGTGTGTTTACGACGGAGTATTAGGGCCACATTTAAGAAAAAAAAAATCACAAACTTCGAGAATAAAGTCGTAATTAATGAGAATAAAGTCGTAATTAATGAGAATAAAGTCGTAATTAATGAGAATAAAGTCGTAATTTACGAGAATAAACCCCGGAGCTCCGGTACGATGTGGTGAATCCACGTTACGCACGCTCCATAGCTCCAATAATGTCATTTAATCAGCTTTCCACACTTGTAAACACTATGTATGTCCCTCACGGATGTCTGGGCATCCACCCATGGCTCTTCCCCCGAGCCCCGTGGACCCCGGAGCTCCCGGAGCCCGGCTCCGGGTCCCGGAGCTTCGGAGCTCTGGCGCCCCGAAGCTCCGGAGCTAAGCTCCGGGACCAGCGCCGAATTGTACCCGGGGAAGGTGTCACCCCGGCCAGGGCACCACTTTACCCTTACCCTTATTCAATGTAGTGACTATCAGGAGGGCTGAATTGGAGAAATGTGAGTGTGTGCTTGTTGATCATATCAAACAATATAGTGCATTGTTGCGTATAGGATGCTAACAACTTGAGGAAATTAAAGCAAGTGTTCTGATTGCAAAAATTAATCTGTAGCAGTAATTTATCAAGAAATCACCTCATTAAATATTTGTGATCATGTTTGCTGACCCTATCCACTACTCTTCATGTTGAGTCTAACTGTGATATAAGATAATTCAAGATATTAGTTTTGAAGATATTAATTAATCTTTCTCCATCACTGCAAGGTTACGGCCAAGGCTGATCTGCTGTTCAACTGTTCCTCCGACTGCACATCTGAAGTAGAGTGACCATCAGTTAAAGGTGCACTCTTGTCTTCTTTCAACCTTTTCACCTTCTTTTCACAATGATGTTTTCCTGGAGGATTCCAGTATTGCAAATGCGCAAGATCCCAGAAAGACCTGACTGTCCTTGTTCCTTTTTTGTTTTTGGCGACTTGCAGCAAGTGTAGTTTATCCAGGATGTGGAGGTGTAAGGAATGTAGTGTTTCTCTAGCTACAAGATATCAGCTACTAAAACATTTTAGACTACAACACCGACATAGGCAACGCAACCCTTGCCCACACTCAAACTGTCCATGTTCTTTTAAGACGTGGAATGCTTTGCACATTCATTTGAGTAGATCCCATCCTAAAGTAAAATCTCAGGAGTTACTCGAACTATCAACGTTCAATTGTCATTTGTGTGCTTGTTGCGATCTTCATACAGAGAGGGATTATTTTATACATATTGGCACTCATCTGAGGAGTAATGAAACTGTAACTTGTATGTTTGGGAGTTGCTGCTTTCAAACCAACGTATATGGGACATTTCACTCTCACAAGAATCGAAAACACAACCCACATACATTGGAACTCTCAGAATGGTGACATTAAAAAGACGGTTTATCATATAAGTTGTGGTGATGTTAAGATTCAATGTACTAAACATTTTCCATTTACTCGTTCACAGTTGTGAAATGGCTGCCACGGTGAAGCTTAGAATCATTCTAGGCGAAGAAAATTCACAGAGATTGATTCTTCAAGACTTACCACAGTCTCTCAGTGAACTCGCACAACATATTAAGACTCAGTGTGGAATAGAGGGGGACTTCAGATTACAATTCTTGGATCCTGATTTTAACGAATTTAACAATTTGACCTCCATCTTTGATGTCCTGGACAAAACCACCATCAAAGTGGTCTTTAATTCCTTGCCCTGCTCTGCCTTAGCTGAGAGCCCACCACTTCCCTTTTCATCTGCCCCCCCACCAAACTCTCCACAGGACACCTCGTCCATTTCCTCTGCCATTTCCTCTGCCTCCTATGACACAGACATATTGTCTTCTCCTGAGTCCACCCCAAGAGTGTCTTCATGGCCGCTGGTTTTCACAGTGCCCCGTTTTTCATTTGATGCAGAGTTACAGTTGGGGCGGGCCAATGCTGCTTTCAAAGACACAGGTGCGTTGCTGGAGCCCGAAACAAAACTCAAGTCTTCCATTCTTGATGGCTTGATTGAAACGATTCTGCAGTTCAAGATTTACCTTACTGATGCTGAGTGTGCAGATGTAGCCGAAGCTCTTGTGTCTGCGCACCCTTGTCTGAGAGAGCCAGGCTCAGTCAATGGATATGATGGCTGGAAGAAAAGCTTGAAGGATAAATTGGGAAATTACAGAAACAAGCTGAGACGCCTTGGATGCCCCGAAGTTTCAGTGAATGCCTTGACAAATAAACCTGGTGACCGATGCAGCCCTGCCTACGCTGTGAAAAAGCCAAAAAAAGCGGAAGTTAACTACTGCCCAGCTTATCCAGGAGGTGAATCAAAGGAGACCCAGGAATTGAAACGCGTAATGCTCCTAACAGAAATTGAGAAAAGAAATAATGAGGATCAGGTGTCATTGCTGATGGATCAGACTTTTGCCCACCGACGTCAAGAGGTTGTCAGAGATGCACCCATGGTAGCTGAATTCAAGGCGAGGTGGCCAGCACTCTTCAATGTGCGTGAGGTAAGTAAATCAAAATCCTTTTTTTTACATAGTCTACAATGAAAGCTTGAAGAAATAACTAATGAACTAATGATTTACAGAAGGTCAATAATGGTGATAGTTGTGGCCAGAAAACAGTATTATGATTATGATTATGTGTTTGTCTTTGTGTTTTTCCATAGCTGTGTGTGGAATTCAAAAGGATCACCATAGTCAACTTGCAATCAAAGTTTTTCGCCCAGCTGGATGCTCAATCTGCAAATCTGATGAAGGCATTTAGCAGGAAAGGAGGTACCCTGGGAAGACGGCTGAAGCACATCGTAGTACCTATGACTGAGGTATGATAACCTTGTAAATGAGCGTGTTCAACCAGGCAATAGAGATTTGGAACATGGTCAGATAAATTCTTAGTAAGAATGATCAAAACATCTCCCCATTGAAAGTACGGAGATTTCTCTCTTGAAAATTAAAAGTGCTATCAATGATTGTCAAAGCCAGCATGAGGTAGCAAGGTATGGTTGTTGCAAGGTGTGTTTGTTTTATTCTTTGATGTACAGGATTCTGGGATTGATGTCCGTCGCGAATGTGTTCTCAAGGGACTTTGTGTCTACATGAATGAAGACCCCGAGAGCTTTGTGAAGGAATACATGGTATATATTTCACAAATTCATTTGAGTTATTTTACAGTAGTACAGAATGTTTTTTATTATATATAACATGTAATGAACACTTGAAAAAAATCTTGTGTTACAGTCAGATGATGCCAGTAGTCACACGGCCATGGCAGAGACCATCTACGGCATCTACGTCATTCGACACGAGGGTGCAGAGCCTGGCGATGCCCCAGAGGACGTTGGCATCATTCTTGAGGGTGTCACTGTGCTACGGGAGCTGCGTAACGTACCATTTGCTTTTGCCATCTTCATTGCTCTTGTCTATGCTCTTAACTTGTGTTACCCATCAGAGCATAAGTACACCTTTGAAGCCCTCCAGAAGTTAGTTCTGGAGCTTGATGGGAACAAGCTCTCCAAGAAAGTTCAAGTTCTGAAAACAATTCTTGCTCGTTAAGAATTATTGGATTATCAGGCTCAATTCTCAGTACTCAGTATTACCTTAAGTTTAAGTTTTTTATTACCTTGTTTTTGAGGAAATGTTTTGCCATAGTGTTTCCAGAGATGGCTATGAATGGTGTAGTCAAATTATTTTTTGTTGGCTAAGGTTTTCCATTCTTGTTTTCCTGTTGAGACTTGATAAATGATGAGGGAGAATTGTTTGCATTGTCTGGAAAGGTATATAGAATATCTCCTCAAATGTGTAGAGTGCAAAAATGACTTGGAAAGCTAGAGACCTGGTACAAAGTCAGACTTATTTTTACAAATGTTTTTTCTTTTTTTTTTGTCAGATATTGCTCAATTAATTTTGTTGGCAATGCAAATCTCTGCAACTACAGTTTCAGTGAGCACTTAAATGTGCACTTGAACAATATTATAATGCCAGCTTGCATATTTTGATGGGGTTTTTTCTAGTATGTAAGGCTCTTTTAATAAATATTGAATGTTGTGCACTTACTACAAACCTCGATGTCAATCCAAAGCTTGAAATACAGTTTCTATTTCAAATAACATCTTTGTCTGTTATTTGTTTTATCTTTTAGGCCTATCATTGCATAATGTTTACCCCTTTTGGTGTTAACTTAAACATAATACTTTGAACTGAGTTAATTAAATCATGGAAAGTATTTCCATGTGATTCAATTGCTCTCTTTCAGCCTGAAGAAATTCATTTGAACCAACATGATTTACTTGGGTTTGTGCAACTTAATTTGAAGTAGTTTTCAATAAGTTGAATCAACTTAAATAGATTGTGTTAACCCAACCTAAGTAAATTACATGGGCTCCAAACCTTGCAAACAAGTTTAATGGACCCTAACAAATTAAGTTGAACTAACCAAAGTACCTTAAGTTGGACCAAAGAAATTGCTTAATGTTGAAAGAAAGTTATTTAATCACGTGGAAATACTTTCCATGATTTTTTTAAGTAAATTCAACTAATCATTTCTTTGAGTGTATAATGGAAACTATAAAAGACATGATTATCTGTAATATTGCGCTTTAAACTCAGTCTGAATGTATTCTGCTGGATGTTTTCCCATAAGACCTTTTTATTGGATTCATCCCATCATATATTAGTATTGGATTTATGATAAACCCGTTGGTCAATTATAAATCCCTCGCGTATTGAATTTGTACTCACAGGTAAAAAATAAACAATTTCCCCCATCTACAGGCTTTACTGCATATCCATTTTATTTTCTTTCTTTCTTTCTTAAGTGCTGAAGAATAGTATATTTTTGGCACTTTTTAAAAAGCTTTAGCATTGTTAGAAGGTGAAATTGACCGTGAGAAACACAAGATTGTTTGCACTAAACACAAATAAACTTGACGGGTTCATACAGTGATCTGGTAAATGCCACACGTTTTATTTTTCTTCCACGTTCCATGTATTGTTTCTGGTTTCTACGCAGAGGCGCAGCTTGTGAACAGGCAAGGCAGGCAACTGCTTGGGGCCCCGAGCCAATAGGGGGCCCCCCGACACTCGGAGCCTGAGGGCTGTTTTTACTGAAATGTGCAGTGACCAGCCGCCTTAAACAACAACTGGCGATTTCCGATGACATCTCAGTAGGAAACCTCCCTAAAGGGGCCCCACCTCACGTTAACCTCTGTGAAGTTATCGTTCTGCAAGTTGGAAAATGAAGAGGATTATTTGGAGTGTAACATATATCTTTTTTACTCAGTTAAAAATGTTTTTTTCAGTTATTTACAGTATTTTATTGTTCTGTATATTTATATTGTTGTATAATGTGGGTTCTTTACAGTGTAATGTATTGTTTACTAAGTTTAAATAGTTTTTTAAAAAGCTATTTAAAGTATTTTATTGTAATTGTTTACATTTATATTTTCACATACTTTTTAATTACAACGTTTTTCCATTTCATTCATTTTGGAAAAAAAAAAAATATATATATTTTGAACTCATACATTTTTCATTGGTGTCAGATTATTTGTAAAATGGTTGGAAGGGCCCCCTGGGAATGTTTTCTTAGGGCCCCTACAGACTCTAGAATCGCCTCTGTTTCTACGCAAATGTCAGACCTCTATAAGTGACAAAGGATAATTCAGTGGATTTCATCTCACCGGTATGATAAAAAAAAAAAGACTAGTTTTTCAACAACAAACATATTTGTAGCGTTTGACGGTTCAGTCTGTGAAAAACGTGAGGATTTATACATTTGCTTTTGTCACGCAAATGAACACTTACACGTGTGAAAGTGAAGTTGTTGTTTTTTGTGAATGTTTATCAAAGACAAAACAAGACATTCTTTATAAAAAAAAAGTGATAAAAACAACTTGTGTATTGTGGGAAACTGTAACTTAACCCTCAATCTACTGGGAATTACGTACCTACTAGAACTACCTAGGGCAGTCATTTTGACTGCTCATACTTAATTTGCACTTCATTTCAATAATCAAAGTACAAACTGAAAAAAAAATAGATATGTATTGTGAATAAAGGTGATAATAAATATGAGGAAACAAAATGTGAACTCTATCACCTGAGAAAATGTATTAATTGAGAAATGGAAATTGAAGTTTGGGTCAGATTGCGCTGAGGTCTCTGGCAAAACAGGCAAACCAGGTTTTTGAAATATCACCAATAAAAATATAGCGTATTTCTTCTTGATGACATCATTAGTTGTTTTTTTTGTGCTAGTTTACAACCAAGCTTGCAGTAGTCACTGGTGACGTATTCAAGGGGTGGGGTCGGTATCCAAAAATAGACATGGCACATGATTTATAACACATACCGTCAAATTGACGGCTATGGTAGTTAAAGGAAGACATGACCGGAACTTTTTTGTGTTTTGTTGTTTGAATAATCTAACATTGTTAAAACAATAAATACACATATTTAGGAAAAGTCAGGGACCCATGGTCTCATATGTTTAATTTCAACAAAGTTATCACCCGACAAACAGTAGTTCTAGTGTTAAAAGGGCATTTATCGGCAAATTGAACATTTCCCGCAAACGTAAAGCATCAATATGGGCTGTTGTGGTTTATTTTTTCGGTTCAACAAAATGATTTTCTCTCCATTTGTATCAGTACTACAGAGGGAAATAATAGAGAGAGAGAGGTGCAGGAAAACAGAAGGGGGATAAATAGAGGGATGGAGAGATGTCTGGCCACCACGCACAAAGCTGATCTCTATATATTGTGACAATTCCAAGTGGTCTCTGATGTCGGGACAGCACACCTGTTTAATTAGCCACTAATGGTGGCACTAATTGAAGTGGGCTAATTTCCCTTCACTGTGAACTCGTCATATACGAGACGGCACTAAAAAAAAAAAAAAAAAAAAAAAAAAAAAGAGTTGGATCCATGATGGTCTGATCCACTCCAACCCCACATTAAATCCCAGAAGCTTCTCTGAGGTTCGAGAGACGACCACCACAGCCACTCGTCATTTATCACGAGAAAGGCTTGGCTTACTGAGCGGCAGAAATGAAGTAAATCTGTTTTAATGTGACTTTTTTGTTTGTTTGTTTGTTTGTTTGTTTAAGGGTTTTTTACACTGCAGTAATGAGCAGCATTTTCAAGCTTGGCTGGTGGTCTCAGTGAAGCGCTCTGAAGGATTGTGAGGCACTGGACAGTGGAGAGTTGTAGCTAGGGAGAAGACACAATCCTCTCACACCCCCAGGCTTTTCCATTATCCCACTCTTTTTGGATCATATAACACAGGCTGTGTGTGTGTGTGTGTGTGTGTGTGTGTGTGTGTGTGTGTGTGTGTGTGTGTGTGTGTGTGTGTGTGTGTGTGTGTATGTGCGTGCGTTTGTAGCCAAATGGTGTTTGGCAGTGATTGGGCACATGTGTGCACTGTACTATATCAACGTGTGCAGCACGTTCACATCCATCTCACCAAGTCTTTGTTCATTCTTTTTGTTTTTTTCTGCTCTTCCCATTGCCCTCCCTCTCATCCTGCTCTACTCTGTTAAAGCCTTTTCCTTCTAATAACTGTTTGTTCTACCAACTGGCTGAGTGATATTAATTTGCCAAGTGCCCTGGGTCTTGAGAACGTTGTGGGGGGAGGAGGAGGAGGAGGAGGAAGAGGAGGAGGGGGAGGAGGAACAGAAGAGCAGAACATGACCACAGAACAGCGAGGTGAAGAGGATTGTTTCATTCATTGTCGTCCGATGCCGTAGCGTCACACCACACAGATGTCTCCCCCGTTTTCTTTTTTTTTTTTACTCCGCACACAGACAGTCACACTCTTAGTTGCAGTGTAAAAGTGACACAAAAGAGGAAATGGATGTATATTAAAACATGAGAAAGTCACTCTATTGTCCCTATGTGGGAAATGGCTTTTACTTTTTAACTACATTTCAACTAATATTAGCTTATTATGATGATTCAGAAATAAACTGTGTATCTGAAAGTGAAATTACTGCCACAGTTAAATTGCATTTATCTGTATTTCACATAGTCCTGAACTGTGACTGTCAATGAAAAACCACGACGAAATAAAGATAGATAAATCAATATCCCTCACACCAGGAGTCGGCAAATTGTTCTAACCAATTAAATACAGGACCATTATTTTGTTAGGCAAAACCTACCAAATTTAAATGATGTTGGTTTGAAAAAAGTAACTTGAATTTTCCACAGACTCTTACTAAATTACACATACTAGTGTTTTATTACTGCTTTTTGACTCGGTTCAGAATAAAGGTTCTGAATTCTGCATGATTTTTTTAAGAGAAGAAAAATCATTTATATTGCATTAAAAAACTAAACAAAATAAAAACAACAACACCATTTGAACAACAGTAACCCGTATATACAGAGGCTTTAAGAATGCGCAATATAGAGTGTCTTATATCCATTTTTTCAGCACAACCCCTAGGCAATCTGATGAAAATAATTTAAAAAATTATAATTTTCACCAACTATATAAACACACAAAAAAAAAACTTAAAATGTTTAAAATGGGAAAGAAATTTGGAAATACGTCAAAGATTGGTCATTTTTCCTGAAAGAATTTCTAATTTTGTGACTTCTGCACAATTACTTCTACAAGGGCTGAGGTTCTACCTGGAACCACTTGCTTCTGAAAAACCCTTTCCCCGAAGAAAGGGTTTTTCAAAGGTGCTTGGTAACACTAATGGTTCTAGTGAGAACCATTTTGATTCAGAGAACCCTTTAAAACCCTTTCCTGAATAAAGGGTTTTAAAAGGGTTCTTGGTGGAACCCTCCAAAAGGGTTCCAGGTGGAACCTTTAAAAAAAAAGGTTCTACCTGGAGCCAAAAAGGGTTATCCTATGAGGACAAGCCGAAGAATCTTATATGGTTCTACTTTTTGCAATCGGCAATGATTGCAGCACCAAACAACTCTGTGTACATGAGCATTGCATTATAATAGACTTGGAGGAAAAAAAAGAAATCTATTCTTCATCTGTCTCCAAATTCCATTAAAATCATCTCCGCATAGCGGCAGATTGATTAGAGTAGGAGGCCGTGGACAGCCAGTGGACTCTCTCCGTGTCGCTCTTCTACCTCTAAACCTCCCTCAGTGCGGTCAAACCCTGTTGTACTCGACGTGTGTGTTGATAGACACTCCTTGTCAGTACCCCTGCCCCAGGTCAGCTCACGCCCTCTCTCTCTCTTACCCACCTCACAGCGGCGCGACTGTCTGCAGCCTCACAAAAGCAACGGAGTAATGAGTCCCATGACAGTCCAGTGGAATAGGCTCTGAATAGGTAATGATAGAGTGTGAAGGTGTTGGAAACAGTGGCTGTGTCTGATTGGAGGCTATAATGTAGTCTAGGAGCATTCCTCCCTCTGCTTGTCAGCGAGAGTTGTGCTGGCACGATGCCTGCTATCTAAAATTTATTGTATAACACTGCGTACCTGTGTTGGAATCATGTTTCCCACACGCAGGCCATCAAATCACATTCTGATCCCCATCTCTGGGTAATGGTCTGTACATACAGTCCTCTCCCGTATGAATGCTATGCGGCTCATAACAAGGAGGTGTATGGTGAGACGGACAGAGACCGGGACGCTTTATATTCAGAGGCGGTCGGAGGCCAGACGAGCACTAACTGACTGGCTGGACTGAGGAACCTTGAGACTTCAGCGGACTTTCCGCTCGTGTTACATTCAAATGACTTGTGTTAACGTGCTATTCTTTGCAGCGGATGTGTGTTTGTATGTGCGGCACGTGACGCCCGCGCACCTGTCAGTACGTTTCCATTTCTGTACTCGTGTATTTAGGTATTAATGCTCGGAGAGAGGCTGCCTAGTAGCGCCTAAGGCGTGATTAAAGCCCGGGGGTCCGTGCAGGGGAAAAGTTGTGCGAGATGAATCAGACACAGCGATGATGTTGCAGACGCCGACAGACACAAGTGGACAGTCGTCTTTGTACCTCGCAGCTTCATGAGGACCGGGGGCCATGATGCTATTCCTCTCTCGCACTCATCTGCAGCGCTGGACAGAAAGATAAGCCACATATTCCAATTTATGGCTTATCTCATCATCTTGATGGTTCTGCTGACTCGTTGCCCTTGAGATCTCACTCTTCGTCATCCAACAAGTAATCAGAGTTTGGAGAATCATAATTATTACTGTACGATCACATGCTTTTGATTAGCGGCACCGTGTACAGTGGTGTTGCCGATTGCTTTGTTGCCTTCGGATTACGTTCTCCCTCAAAATCAATCCATAAGCAATTTCTCAACCTGTGTCCATCCATGCTTTATCCTCCAGATGAGGGTCTGTGCCAATCTCAGCTGACATAGGGCAAAAGGCAAGTTACAACCAGGACACGTCGCCAGTCCACTACAAGACTGGCGATACACTACCGTTGAAAAGTTTGGGGTCACTTAGAAATGTCCTTATTTTTGAAGGAAAAGTGCTTTTTTTCAATGAATATAACATTAAATGAATCAGAAATACACCCTATACATTGTTAATGTGGTAAACGACTATTCTAGCTGCAAATGTCTGGTTTTTAATGGAATATGTACATAGGTGTATAGAGGCCCATTTCCAGTGTTCTAATGGTACATTGTGTTTGCTAATCACGTTAGAAGGCTATTGGATGATTAGAAAACCCTTGAAATTCCTTGAAAACAGTTTTGCTGGTTCTTTGATAAAAGGGCAAAATTATCATTTTGAATAAAAATCATTATTTCTAATCTTGTCAATGTCTTGAATATAGTTTCTATTCATTTTGCAACTCTTTTGATAAATAAAAGTGTGACTTTTAATGAAAAACACAAACACATTGTATAGGTGACCCCAAACTTATGAACGGTAGTGTAAGTACAATAAGTATTGCATGGGATCTCAAGTAAAATGTGGTTCTAGGAAGAAAACACAATTACTGGACACCTGCGTGACTGAAAAGGTGTGAAACATTTGTGAAGAAACACCTATCATCTCGTTTTTTTAAGTGTCTCTGGGCTCTTCTTTTGTTTTTTTTAATGATTCCAGTGTATAGCACATGATGCAAACGCTTTTGGGGGGTGTGACGAAAATCTACTTTAACTGTGATAAGTGTCGTAGGTGTAACATGTATTTCACCAAATACAGTGTCTTTTTGTCTTGTATTCCCATGAATAGCCTTATCTTATCAGTGTGATTGTGCCAGTGACGCCACAGAGGATACAACAGATTTGCTCCACTTTGAAATAAAAAAACATGAAGCGACCATGTATACGTACAGTGTGCACCTGTGAATGTATAAGTACATATTAAAGTATTCATAACGTGGCCTTACACAGCATCAATAAAATACCACGCCACTAGCTAAACACCAGGTTTCCACTCCCACTGCTCCCGGATGTCACCACGGGCCTGACCACGACTCGTTTCATGACCGTGCCTAGACGGGCGGCGGGGGATCGACTGCATCTGCTGCAACGCGGGCTGCTGGATTGGAGTTTCACACTAACACAAATGTATTATGTATGTAATTATAGCTACAGAATCTTTTTTTCTTCTTCTTATTATTATTGTATCGCATCTCCTACGCACGTTAACATGCTGCTCTTTAATGCTCATCAAGCGTACGAACACCTGCTGCAGCTGGAGACGCTGGGTGCATGAATAAAACAGTTGCTCATCACATGCCTCCTTCATAAAGCGCCATGCCTCATTTCAACTTCCTCAAATATTAAATACATCAGCGAAGACGTTTCCTTGACGCACCGCCCCGCTTCCTACGAGGGTTTTTTTTTTTTACGTGGAGGTCACCAGGTAGTTTAATCAGCAGCGAGAACCCTGAACAACACAATGAGGTTTTTCCAGTTTATGTCGGCGTGATCGACAAAGTGTACGAGGGAAAGGAGAGCGATGGAGAAAGAATGCATAAAAAAACAAATACTATGAGCCTGTCGGCTATAAATCTTGCGACTCCTCACTCAATCGAGTGGCTGCGGAATCGTAGCGGGGGGCATTTACCCCGTTCGTCCCCATCTGGCGTGTTGTGATAGCGAGTGGCGAACGTGTTTGCGGAGGTAAATACACACAGGCACGCGTGCTAGTTATTTGTCTTAGGTGAGGATGCGAGGGCCAGCTGGTGAGGGGACGAAGACTGGCCCCCCAACACACTGTGCAGGGACCTATTCAGTCACCTCGTGCTATTAATCAAAGATAACTGAAGCACGGTGCTCACTAACTGCATGGGGGAAACTCAGTGTGCAAGGTCTTTACATCACAGTGAGCAGCAGCAGCAGCACTGTTTGGGTAACTTGCATCCACACTGATGGCCTTTCTGCACGACTACCTCCGTCATCACCTGTGTCACCGTCTCCATCACTCCCTCTCTCTCTCTCGAAAACGCACACTATTTTTCACACGCACTCAGTCTCAATTTGAGAATACGGACATTTTTCATTGTCAGCAGCCTGCTTGAAGTAGAAAACACCCACGGTACGGTCTGCTGATTTCAGCAGGATAGGGATTTAAACATCATACCTATGTGGCATTGTTAGTGTCAGAGCCTCCTTTCTGCTCCTGATAAAGTCATCCATAAAAATGATGTTGTTGTATTTTTTTTTTTTTTGTGAGGTTCTGGCAGCTGATTTTTGGCTCCAGCGGTGAAGACATCAAGGAGGAAGTGGAGCTGAAATCCCCTCGGTGAACTGACAGGGGATAAAGCACACTGACCGTGTTACACCTCCAGATATAACACAGGTCAAACAGGCGGCAGCTGCCACACGTGTTACAGTGCTTGGTCCTCCTTGTTGGGTGTGTCTATGCAGCAATGTGAAAAATAATTTTGCTGTTTCATTCATTCATTCATTCATTCATTCAGTTCATAACTACAACAATCATACATTTTTCTTAACAACTTCTGTTGTCAAACCTGCTGATTCTAAGCTCACATAAGGTATAATTGGACCATGAGCACAAAGATTGACCAAAGAGCTTTACACAAGGCACGGCAACATACAAGGAATAAAAGATAAAATCAATAACAATAGAAGTAAAACAGTAAAATAGTGATGTAATAAAATAGTAAAATGGCAAAAACTACATAGAAGTGTCCGGTTTGATTGATTGATTTTTATCCTGAAGTGAAGGCCAAGGAGAAGAGGTGGCTCTTTAAAAAACGATTTAAAAAAATGTTCAATAGTGAAGGCAGATTTCATTTCCATGGGTAACTCCCGTTTAGGGGTAGCTTCAGAAAAGGTTCTGATCGCCTCAGGTTTTTAGTCGGGATTTTGGCACTTAAATGTAAAAGCCTGATATTAGACCCTCTGAGCTCAGGATGGAGCGTGAAGAAGAAGATCAGAGAGGTAAGATGGTGCCGAACCGTTAAGAGCTTTAAAAACCAACAATAAAATGTTTAAAGGAGACATATTATACCCCATTTCTCCAAGTTAACCTCGTTCCCTGGTGTCATAATGAACATGTCTGTAACATGCTTTTGTCAAGGATGAAGCACTACAGCAGTTCAATCACCCTGCCATAACAGCCCTGTTCAGAACGCTCGGTTTAGCAGTATCTCTTTAGGTCCACCTTAAAAAAACAAAAAAAACAAGAGTAAAGCGCAACTGAAGGGACAGGAAATGACATCCCGCACAGAGGCTACTGGGAGCTAACAGCAGTTAGCATTTGGAAAAGCCATAATTGGCCGACTCTAGTCGGCACATTGCCGTCATATATAAAATGTATCCACTGGGCACAATTCTCTGAGGCTGGAAGTTTGTGTAGAACTCTGTGCTGCACTGTGCAGCCAAGAATAGAACACTCTCAAGTTTTTTAGGGACAAATTACAGGAATGTCTCATTATTACGTCACAATGAGTGCAGAAGTCAACATTGCGTGTTTTATTGCCTGTACTTAGACTGAGGTGGACCACAAAGGCCCCCAGAGTCCCAAATACAAGTATTAAAATTATTAAAAAGTTGATTTAGCATAATATGTCTCCTATAAGAGCTTTAAAAACAAAAAATAAAATGCTTAAATCAATCCTAAAACAAACAGGATGCCAGTGGAGAGAGAGTGCAACATCATAGCAGAGTCCTCCACCCACTTGTCACTTGCTTACATGTCCCTTTTTTCCCACTTAAAGACCAAGAGAAAATTTCCTTAATAACTGCTCATAGCAGAGGCAGGAGATAAACTGATAAATCGCTGCTGAAAAACCAGAAAAGTTAGTAAGTTAATTAAACTTTGGGTAAAAAGAGTATAATTGTAGTTTGGAGTACAGTATGTTAGAGGACCTTTGTCTTCATGGTTGGGTACAACATTGTAACTGTTATTAAAAAGGAGGACAATTAACTTTGTAGACCAACTGATACTCAAAAGTTTGATTGTGAGATTACATAAACATAAAGTGTAATATAAGCAGCTCGTGCAAACAGTACATCAACAAAAAAAGTACAGCTTATTGTGAACCTAAAAACTTCTACATGACACCAACTTGTTTAAAGATGATTTATCATCTTGAATAGCAAACTTGATGAATTACTACTTTGCTCTCGGCGACCCTCGCTCCTCTTCGTCTCCTCCCTCTGCATAACTCTTGTTAGTCAAAGCCTTTTACATGAGTGCTGACCTTCCGAGCGAGGAGATGTGAGAAAGAGGGGGCAGAGAAATTACCCCTCGTGTCTCCTTGGGATTTTCACACTCACAGTGTCTTAATAAACCTGTTTATCTCTCAGTTGTCCTTCCTCTTGGAAGTCATGCTCAGCAGCTGAGTGTGAACACTTCATTTTAGCCTCTTCATTGTGAGCAGGAGAATGAATCCCCCGCACAGTTACTCACACATGAGGACAGTTCTGTTCCTAACCTCTGGCCGGTGATGTATGAGCTTGGAGGAGAGTGCATCCATAATGTCAGAGGAGTACGAGAAGTGAAAAGGACATAAACATTTTTTTTTTTTTTTTTAAATTGGCTTTAAATAACTTGAAAAGTAATTTTAAACGTGTATATCTAATTCTTCTTATTTTAAAGACTGTGCTGGTTTTTCTATTCCACACTCCACATGGAAAACAAAATCAGTAGATAAAATGACAATGACAGTAGAGTATTTTGCCTGCATTTATATTTAAAATAGGGTCAAATTAAATTCTTCAATACATGAATTTCAGCATCCAAAAATGATCATAAAGTTGAATCAAGAAGTGTTTATATTATCCTCTCATAAGTGCAGTGGGTAGGTTTAGATCTAGGGATAGACCAATTATCGGTGCCGATATTCAGCATGTTGACGCATATCGACATCAGCCTATTTTTAATCCGATGGTCGATAAGAGATCAATTTATTTATTTATTAGAAAACAAAGAGTTGCTGCTGACCCTGGGATCTGCCGGCACTTTTTTTTTGTTTTTGTTTGAACAAAGATAAGTGAAAGATAAAATAGCATTTCAGTTATATTGAAGTTTTTGAAAACTTTATTTACTGTAGAAAACTTTAGATTTTCAGTTAGAAAAAAATTCAAAACAAATATGTCTATTGTCTAGATTAAAAAAAACACCATTAACATATTGCAGATCTGAAAAGCTGTTTAATAAACCTATGCATAAAGGTTTTTTAAACAAAGTTAAGTGTTGGTGTTTGTATTATTCAAAATTTTGACGCCAATATTTTCACTTTTACTGCAAGTAAATATCGGCTCCAAATACCGGTTATCGACCTCCTTGACTACTAATAATCAGTATCGGTCCTGAATAGACTGTATCGGTCTAACTCTGGCACAAACATTGTCTATTATACTTCTAAACTTTGTCAAACCACTTCATCCCTCTGCAACCAGACAGAGAACTAACTCTTCACGCCGACAACATGACGCATCTTCATTTCTTAACTTTGGACCATGTTGCATTATCCGTAATGATTTTTGTGATAATCATGAAGATGCATGCATGGCTACTGTTGTTGTTTGTATTTCTCTCTCTCTCTCTCCCAGACAGATAACTACTCACCTACAAGGCATGTATACATCCACAGCTATAATGGAGGCTTATCATTTGGAAGCAATTTCACACCATTCTGCCCCTAATTGAACAGTCTGTTTGTTACACTTCCATTTTCCCCCTCTCCGCCCTCTTGGCGATCCTGTGGGACAGGCCTGAGAAATGACACTCCGCGTCTCATTGAGCATCCTCGAGCTCAAACAAAGCTCAGAGAGCCACACGCAGAAGCCTCACACGGCCGCCTTGACTCATTGCTTGAACTAAGTCGGCTCGCAAAGTACCCGGCAGACAAAAGCAGAGACAGCGAGTCTTTACATTGACCATCAATGGCTGTTTTTTACCACATGCAGACTTTGTGGAGATAATAATAAAGATCAGATGCAATCAAGAATGACATGCCCCTAACACCCACCCTCTCTTACACTGTATGTCTCACTACATAGCTTTGTATTTAAATGATGCTCCCAAAGGTTTTTCGACGCAAAGACAGAGCGAGTCAACAAGCCTCGCGGTCAGTGACCACTTCTTAAGAAACCTCGTTAACATCCCTCTAATTGGGAGATGTGTGAGTGTTCATCTGCTCGAAAAGGAGTGAGCCAAAGAGTCACAAAAACACTTAATTGGGCTACTGATTGGTCAGTGCTAATTGAAGGCAAGTAGAGAGGGAGTATAGGATGTGAACAAGCAAAGCACGGAGAGCCTAGAATGGAAACTGGGGGCTGCTGCTGCTGCTGCTGCTGCTGATGGGAACAGAACGACACTTCAGCATAGTGTGAGATCGACCAATTAAAGCCACTGAGGATTTGTCCTTCTGTTTGCCTCTTGCTCTCGCTGCTTGTTAATTACTGGAGTTTTAAACAATCTGCTTGTGAAAACAAAATATCAGCTTTTTTCTTAAAAAAAAACAGAACATACACGGTATGTTTTTTTAGTGGCAGTGGCGAGGGGCACGCAGGGAGATGAAAATGTATAAATGTAAGTTCAAACTTTTTGTAGCTGAGAGGTGATGATGCTCATTATGGCAGTGCTGATGAGAGGGAGGGAGGGAAGGAGGGAAGGAAGGAGGGAAGGAAGGGAGACGCAGTCGCTGTTCACGACTGTCTCTCCAGAAAATACACAGAAACCCTCCATAAAAATTGCACTGCAGAAAAAAAACAAAAAACTTGCAGAGACAGTTGAAGACAAACATGTCGCGTAATTCTATTCTAGCACTGGTGTGTGAACCTTCAATCCACGTCAGTTAATCATGATTTATATAACAATGTTCATGTTAAAAAAGACCTTGTAAAAATTTAACAAAAAGTGCTTCACATCAAAACATCCCCAACTAGCTAGCTGGATAGCTGAATAGATAGAAAGCTGGATATATAGATAGATGGATGGATAGCTGGATGGATAGCTGGATGGATAGCTGGATGGATAGATAGATAGATAGATAGATAGATAGATAGATAGATAGATAGATAGATAGATAGATAGATAGATAGATAGATAGATAGATAGATAGATAGATAGATAGATAGATAGATAGATAGATAGATAGATAGATAGATAGATAGATAGATAGATAGATAGATAACTGGATAGCTAGATAACTGAATAACTAGATAGCTGGATAGCTAGATAGCTAGATAGCTGGGTAGCAGGATAGATAGAAAGCTTGATATATAGATTGATAGCTGGATAGCTAGAAAGCTGGATATTATAGATTGATAGCTGGATAGATAGATAGCTGGATATATAAATAGCTGGATAGCTAGATAGCTGAATAACTAGATAGCTGGATGTATAGATTGGTTGCTGGATAGCTAGAAAGCTGGATATGTAGATAGCTGGATATGTAGATAGCTAGCTGGATAGATAGATCGATAGCTGGATAGATAGATTGTTAACTGAATAGATAGATAGCTGGATATATAAATAGCTGGATAGCTAGATAGCTGAATAACTAGATAGCTGGATATATAGATTGATTGCTGGATATCTATAAAGCTGGATAGATGGATACATAGATAGATGGATATGTAGATAGCTAGCTGGATAGCTAAATAGATAGAATCACATTACTACTGAAATGTAAACTACAGCAGACAAATCTTCAAAAGAAAAGTCCTGTTTGTCATTCAAACGTGCATTTCCATTAATCTCCACTTTAATCCCCTCAAAGAGGCTATTTGTTTTGCAGTATACTACATTTAAATAAAAAAAAAACACAAAATAAACCAACAGACAACTCATCGCTATAGCAGCCCTCATTAAAGTCCTCCCAGTTTAAGTGGATAATTAAAATTACAGATAACTACATCAAAGTTGTCAAATAGCTAGAGATAGTCCTTCAAAAATTCACAATTAAAATCGAATAACTTCTTCCACTGGTCATAAACTGTATCCCCTGTAACTGAAATCTTAATTAATCCTTTACTTTTTCAGTCATGCTTAGAGTCAGACAGAACGCTCCACATGGACACATCATTTTGTTCATTTGGAATATTGCCATGGGAACAAGTGAGTTTTTATCTTATGTGTGTTCTCTGTGCCAAAAAATGGTCCCATTCCTTCCTTCCTCCTTCCAGCAAAACCAACCATTTTTGACCACACTCCTCTTCCTTCTCTTCTCCATCCCTCACTCTCCACATCTCCCACAACACGTCTTCTTCCTCTTTCCTCCACAGTCCTTCACGTCCCTGTCTGGTAACATGATGAAGTGCACATATTGAGAGACCCTGGTTCCCATCTTCATTTCCTTTTATCTCCTCCGTTTGGAGTGTCAGTGTTATTAATGCAGGTCTGGGGTCCACAAAAGACTGAGAGACCCAGGGAACGGAGAGGATAAGAGAGAGAGAGAGCGTGGGGGAAGAAGGACCAGGGAAAGACAGAAAGGTGGCACATGGACTTCCAGCAGTTGTAAACACACAAATAGGAGGATAGAAGAGAGTGGAGAGGAGTGTCAAGGTGTGATTTATTACACGGGTTTCATTAGACAGCAAACAAAAGGTCAGGGAACCTTAAGGTGGGCTTCGGCAAATGATGGAAAATGCAAACAGTCGTAAGTATTCTTAGATACAATTAACCTTTTTTCCCTTTCCCTGTCGCCCTCTCTCTGCCTCTCTCACTCTGCAGCCTTGGTGAAGCAGGTTTCACTGTGAGCAGCTGCTGTTCCCTGACACTTGATAGGCTGCAATCTTACACTTCTCCTTATTTCTCTTTTTTTTTTTTTTTCTTCCCACAGACTGGGTTTGGCACAGAAGAAGTGACCTGTGTGTTGGGTAGTGGAATGTTTTTTCACATGTTTAATTTGCAGGCAAATCAGAAGCCGTCCATTCTCTCCACACAAGCTCACAACTGTCTCGTGAAGTCTAAGTTGGACTTTTGTCACATGAAGATGCTATTATGGTCACTTCTGTTGCAAGACTTTGTGCGTTAAAGGATCCACTTGTTGTTTAAACTACATCGAATCCAGCTCATTTCTATGCTGCTGAACTGTCTTCAGGCCTTTTTCAATTGCAACAGTACAATGTTGTAGTCAATATTATCACTATATTGTCCTGGTTATAAACATAATTAGAATCGTAATCGTAATCAATTAATCTGTCGATTATTTTCTCTATGAATCTTTTGGTCCATAAAATGTCAGAAAATGTTAAAAAACGCTGATCAGTGTTCGTCAAACCTGGAAATGACGATGTTCTCGAATGTCTTGTTTTGTCCACAAACCAAAATGATTCAGTTTTGATGATTTCTCTGTTATGTGGAGCAAAGAAACGTAGAAAATATCCACATTTAAGAAGCTAAAACAATCAGAAATCTTGTTTTAATAATGAAAAAAGCTTCAAACCTATTATCAATTAACAGAATAGTTGACGATTA
Organism: Microchirus variegatus; assembly: GCF_963457635.1. Lineage (NCBI taxonomy): Eukaryota > Metazoa > Chordata > Actinopteri > Pleuronectiformes > Soleidae > Microchirus > Microchirus variegatus. Next base: position 5,451,747 of record NC_139808.1, on the reverse strand, counting down.
ATTTAGTAATCGATTAACTATCGATTTAACTGTCTCAGCTAAAAACAAAATGAGTAAAAAAGGCGCTTTTACATCATTAAAACTGAAATTGTCGTTTAGTTGACATAAATGCTGATTAAGCCCATCAGCTCCATAAGACTCGCCTGTTTCTCAGTATGGCAGTTTGCACTGGTGTTGTCAGGTGACAATTCTGTGCTGCACACAGGAAGTGATTTGTTTCATGTCGACAAGGCAACAGCATGCAACAGTATGCGCTTATAAAGCTGCAAACATGTTGTAAACATGTATGACTGAAAACACAGGGAAGTGCCCACAAAAGGTGTCAGAGGTGAATTCTGCTTGCTCAGGATAGACACTTCCTGTCCCCACCTGCCCCTGCACTGCTGCTGTATACAAATAAACGCTCCCTCAGTCAGATCTGATAGTATTGCTCAACAGCGGCAGCATATGAAACATAGTTAATGAAGAGCAAACAGAGGCAGAATAATAACATTATAAAAAAGAGCAACGGCAGTTCTTTGCACTACCTTAACTTTCAAAGTAATCTACAATAGTGCAGAGGCAATCTACCAAGACCTTGACTTTTGGAATGCAAGATGGAGTCTTCAGTCCTCAGTATCCCCTCCTCCCTGGAGGCCAAGTAACAAGTTAAAGGCCCCGTAATACATCAACCGGAGAGGTTGCCCGAGTGCACAAACAGTTACAGGACGAAACAACCACAGGGCAGTAAACAGGCTGGAGGAAATGTACCCGTGCCATTCAGTGATAATAAGTCAGCCGAGTCTTTGAGTCTCATATGAAATTCCCTGCGTTAAATACTTGGACACTTTATTTATTGAGGTGCAGGCGTTTGGCGACCGAGGATATCACATTTCATTTTTCAGCACAGTTTAGAGTGCTTGGATTTTTTTTTTTTTTTTTTAATGTTGACAAGACAGTTGGTGAGGACAGAATGGCTGAGGACAGTTATGATGGAGGGATTTAATGGAGTGGTTTTGGCAAAGCAGCAGCATTGGAAACGGTGGTGATGGTTTCACACAGTTTGACCATGTGACAACTATGCTGGATTCTGGAGTTTTAATCGTAAATGTAACTCAAAACGGATTTTTGAGTTAAGATATGGTAATAATATGAACAGCTAAATTGGTCTCTATTGTATGTATATGACTTATTTTTTTTCTATTTTATATCCAGTTCAGATGTTCATTGCCAACATCTCACATTTTTAAACATTAGTTATTTTCATCAAATCAGCGTGATAGTGTTTCAAGTACTAATCGCCAGAAGAAACAAGAACATGATGACGTGATGATAACCATTTCCTGGTCAGCGTGATTATAAATGTTTTAGGCACAAAAGTATGGTGGCCCTGAGGTGCTAAACACAAACACAAATCACAAAACATAAATGCAAATCACAAAACACAAACGCAAATCACAAAACACAAATACAAAACATAAAACACAAACGCAAATCACAATACACAGACGCAAGGGCCGGCGTTTAGCTCACTTTGTAGAGCTAAACGCTAAACATTTTCAACAGTGTCCCATGTTGAAAACACAAAAACATTAACTCACAACAGAAACACAAATCAAAAACACAAACACAAAAGCAGAAAACGGAAATGCAAATCATAAAACAGAAATACAAACGCAGAACACAAAAACATTAACTCACAACGGAAACGCAAACACAAAAGCAGAAAACATTTTGTGATTTGCGTTTGTGTTTTTTGATTTGCATTTGTGTTTTTCACCTCAGGGCCACCGTACAAAAGGCACCTGCTAAAGCTCAGGAAAGTTCATGGTTGTCTTCTCCATGAAAAACCACAACAAATGCACAACATTATGTTCCCAAAACCACAGCATTACAAAGCACCAGAATGACACCACATCACACTGTGCAACATTAAGTTATTACTTGCTCTGTGGTCAACTACTTAACTACACTATTTTACAAATACATGACACATAAGCAAGAATATGGCAATACATTACATTTTTGTACAGAATGTACAACATCCCAATGAGATTGGGATTTTGGTGTTCAGTAATTCAGAGCTTAATGGAAGATTGTAGTTTTAAAGTTAATCCAGAGCTGGCACTTTGACGTACCAAAACAGAGGCCTAAACAACAGCACACAGAGAAGCTCAAGTTAAGCCCAATTTATACTCCTGCGTAAAGTGCTCTGCGTAGGCTACGCAGAGTCCTCTGCGTCGACGCAGAACCTGTCGAAGAGCCTCTGCGTCGTCTCCGGGTGCACAGTATATTTTTTAAGTGTCCGTCACTCCGTCAAGGGACAACGGAGACGGCAAGAGCTGCGATTGGTCCTCAGGACAGGCCGAGCGAAGCTGCTCTGTGCCGGCTCACAGTGAGCAGCGAGCGTCGACAGAGGGCGGAGCTGAACACCGCAGACTTCGTCGCTGCCGAACTATAAATACGTCATATCTTAACACACACAGCACATGTTTAGACTCTAAATGGCCAATTTCTCGCCTCAAATTATCTTAAAACTGCGTTCCGGGACACAGATAAGTGACAAACGGCCACTGTTTCAACAACAACAGTCTTTCTCCCTCGGACGCCATTGCTCACTGTAGCCTGAAGCACAACAACCTTCTGCAGCGACCCCTACTGATCGGGCAGAAAATTGCAGCGCCTATCCAGACGGATAACGCATTACGCAGTCGGAGAAGTATAATGTGGCCTTTACAGTGAGGACTTTATGATGCTGAAAGTTTATTAGACCTTTAATCAAAGCCATACCAAGCCTTGTTGTGCTTTTAAACCTGTACTTTCATCACTTTATGTGATGTCATCAATGAATTTGCCTTATCTTAATTAAATTTCAATACACAAACCTGGGGAATTTCTTAAATGCACTGGTCCTGTAAATACATCTTACAATAATGTCCATTGAAATTAACTTCTAAATACTGTATTTAACCAGTTGTTCCTGTGCACCAATTACTACATTCCAATGCATTTCTAAAAGACACGGTATAATTCTATGAGACACAGCCTTGGTAGTGACATATACTTGCTTACGTTTCTATCAGTGATAATCAGTGATGTATTATCTTTGTTTGGCTCTTGTGCAGAAGAAGTGAAGCTGTAGTCGTGTCAGAGCGACAACATTGTTGGCAGCATTTACTGTTATCATAGATAATTAATGATGCCGATAAAAAAAAAAAACTAAAGGAAACTGTCAGCACTTCAGACCTATTGATCACTGTCTGGAGCACATTACTAATTGTGGATGTAAGTTACGAGAGAACTGTGACATCAATCAGAGGAAAGAAAACAGTCATCTGTGGTGAGAATCTATCTCACTGATGTTTAACAGTAAAATGAAAGATGTTTAGGTGACTGAGGGTGATTGGGGTTTTTTTTTTAGAGTTTGGAAGATAATTCAAAAGTATTGTGTATATCTGTTCTTAGTCAATATGGATGTTATGGATTATGGAGTATTTTTAAGAAGAAATTCCCTCGAATAACACATTAACAACGTTTTATTAAGATTTTAAGATGCTATTGCATTTTCTGTGAACATAGTGAGTGCATGTGTTGTTTTTGATCATATTGAATAAATTTTCCTGCATGCACATTTGCATAGGTAATATGGTGTGAAAATATTTTTGATTAAAAAAATACTTGTTTTTCATTATTTTACAAATAGCTATAGGGTATAGGAATAAATACACACCATCAGTTAGATGATCCTAAATGATGATAAATGTTCTTTAATCATCTGAAATATGAAAAAACAAAAAAACAAAATGTGTCATCATAAAGCAGCAAGTGCATAATCTACAGGCAACTTGGAACACTGGAATCCTTTATTATTCATGAAAAGTACCGATGATGTACTGGTTTCCCACTGATATAGTGCTCGCCACCTCTTAAAGCCTGCAGCTTTAACTGAGTTATGAATGGCCTTAAACATCCTGCTGTGAGGCTGTTCCTTGCAGGCAGATGCCAAGGTAACCGCTAAACTGGACACTTAAATGAACATTTGTGCTAGGCGGGCTCCGAAGCACCGCACTGATATCATAACACCACCTGTTCTCTCCAGATCCTAAAGAAGCCGAGTGAATTTGTCCCTCACACTCTCTCTCACCTCTCGCGCAAAGTCAGTCCTCTCCCTCCGACACAATTAACACTCGCACTTCCTATTCTCTCCTTACAGCATAATAAGCAAGTGAATGAAAAAGTGACACATATAAGGGCTCATCGGGATATGACCCTTGTATTTTTCAGAGATTAGGAACCTTCTCTGCAATACCTTTTAAACCCAAAAAGGCAGTGATGGGCAGTATTACAAGGTGCTGCTGCATATATATACACATACATATATATACACTATACATATTTATACATATGCGTATATATTTGTGTATATATATATATACACATACATATATATACATACATATATACATACATATATATACACTATACATATTTATACATATATACGTGTATATATATATACAGTATATTTTGATACATACATAATATTAGTTGGTATTTGGTATTTTATTTTAAAAATAAATGTTGATATATTTTTGTCCAGGAACATACAGGATTCACTAAAAAAAACATATACTGCGTCTGTTATCTAAACACAAGAATTTGTTATCTCTATTTTATTGAATTAAATTAAATTGTGTAATTTCTGGCTTAAACTTTTGGTTGCAGTACCAAAAGTGGCCACTGGGAAAAGATGAGCTGCTCTCTCCTGTTCATCCATGGATTTTTACAGCATCAGTAAACCGTTTTCTGAGCAGTGTGATTGACAGCTGTTATCGTCCAATGGGGGTAATTTGTGTTTTTTATGCGTAATTTTATCAAAGCTGTTTGTGTACAAACTACTTGAAACAACAACTTCAGGTGTGAAGAATTGTGAAACGATTTCCAACTTATTTAGAGTAAAAACAAATGGTAGTGTCTCCATGCCTTAATAGGACATTACACACAATATCATACATTATCTGAAAAGTTCACCTGACAATTTATTGCAGTCCAATCTATGTAACGAGGCCTTGCTTTTTGAAAAAGAGAAACTTTTGCAAAACGCGGTTGTGGAAACAGACTCTGGTCACCATGACACATCTTCATTTACATAAAAACACACACACACACTCATGTTTCATTTGCACCTCGAAGCAACAACCTGTTACCTGTGTTGCGTTTGACAGCGTTTTGCAGGTAAGTGTGTGTTTGCCGCTACCATCTGCTTTTAGCTCGTCGTGTTATTTATGAAGGTGGGAATTAATAAGCAATCAGAAAAAGAGTGGAGTCGCACATGTCCACGTGGATATGGAAGCAGTGGAGCTGAAGCTTAGTGGGAAATTGGCCACAGAGTTAAATGATGGCATTTCTATCCTCCCCACACATGAAGCACTCTAGAAAAGACAACGCTATAGTGGTATGATAAAGTATTCTATGCACTCGCATCCTTCAGCCTCAAGTCATTTCCTTCTTTCTTGTTCCGTCTCTAACCTGCAATTTATTTATTTATTTATTTTTGAAAGCAGTGATTTTCTTGCAATGCCTGTCAGATTTACACTGTCATTAGTAAAAACAAAATATGACGTGCAAAATGTAAACAAAACTGAAGTTTAAACATAAAATGCAATAACATTTTTAATGACACAGTGCCATTGTTCAAACATTAAAGTGGAGATGTGACATTACCAAACATGGACTACTGAAGGTCAAGTAAAAGTAAGTTAATTGATAATAATCCGCCATGTCTTTTGTCAAGTGTTTATGTTTCAAAAGTATAATTACATTTCTGCTGCAGAAGAACGGCACTGTGAGCCGAGTGCTAAACAGCACCGTCTATTCATGGTAAATAAAATAGGTATTAAAGGTAATAAAATGGTGACACCATGAAGAGGGAGCTGCATGTTTACACGCTTACCATACCCACAGATAGCGACTAAAAAAAGTTTTTGTTTCTAATGGACTGGTGAAACATGATCTTCCTCTCACACATGTATATTTTGTGTAATTATCATAGTGCTAATTTTGTCTGTGTGGCAGCAGCAATGACTTGTCAGCGATAGGGCAACAGATTGGAGCGTGTCCATCTGTCGTGAATGCAGACCGTGTGTGTGTGTGTGTGTGTGTGTCTGTGTGTGGCAGCGCAGCGAAGTACTAGGTGACCTTTCTGCTGGTGTAGAGGTGGCTTCACTGTGACAGTGTGACAGAGCGGGCCTCAGTCTTCCTGTAATGGATGAGCACTCTCAAGGTGAACACCTCTTCTTCCTCTCTCTTCTCCCCCCCCCTTCATCCCACATGTCCTCTTTCCCACAGGGACTTGCCACATGACGCCCCATCAGCTTTGGTTGTTTTTGAGCCACTGTATGTGAGCTTTTCTCTTCTGTTTGTTGGTACTTGTCTCAACCACCCGCCCCAAAAAATGTAAAAACCAGGTCATTTAAAACTCTGGTTTAGTTGTATTTATAGTACATGAACTGATAAAACAAATAAATAAAATAAAAAATGTGTACTTTTTATCTCCTACATTGCTGCTACATTACAAGCCAATCCTGTTACATTCCATAGAGCTTATCCTGTCAATTGAATTCCTGTACTGCTCCAATATTCCAGCTGACGCTGCCCTTTCAAAGAGGGTATTTATGATAATAATGTTGGAAAAGGCATACAAACTAATCCCTCAGAGAGCCGAGGTACAGACCGGGGGTTCAGGGGATGCACAATCTGTTCATGTTATTGATCTAAGTTGAGGGGACACAGATGGCAGGTCACAGCGATATACTTGCATGATATTGATGAGCGGGTAAGCAGCCGGCCACCCACATCTCTGAGAGATGAACCCTGCTGTTTGTCCTTTACACCAGGCAGCAGAATTCTTCTGCCCAGGAGACACGGGCAAAGAAAAGTACTGGAGGAGCCATTTTTTTTTTTTTCTTGTTTGGTGTTTGGAAGCTCCTACCACTGAGGACGTGATCTCAGGTGATCTCGCACATGGAGATGGAGAGTTTGGTTTGTGACATAATAATAATGTTGGACTGTAAGAAAGACTGAATTGAATGTTTAAGTTTTTACATGAGTCAGCAGCAAGCATTGATTGGTGAAAAGGTCAATACGTTAAAGGGGAAATAAGTAGTTTATAGTGCCATCTAGAGGAGAGGCTGAAATTTACAACAAAGACCTGCTGCTCTGCTCACCCCCTCCCTTCCCTGAGCGCTACGGTATCCGCAGCTGGTCAAATGTCGTCCTCGTCGTCTTTCTCCGTGTCAGCAGATGAGGTTCGTGAGGTGAGGGAGAGGGCGAGCTACCGCTTGTTTTGTTCTCTCGCGTTTGTCCTTAAAGGCTCCGGTAGAAACATGGCGTCTCGCTGCTAACAGTGGCTATGCAACCGCGGTCCTCGGTCATGTTATTTAACATGACTTTTTGAAACACTACGAAAATGAAACAAAAACTATTATACAGCGACTAGACAATGCAGGAGCACATAATATGTATAAAAAAGTGGATTTTGGTTTTATAAACCCATAAATACTACATATTGTACCTTTAAGTATAACCACCGGTAATGAGTATGGCATGACATCATCTCATATGCTCCAACATATTACGACTAAAACAGACACAAACTCTAAGGCCCTGTTAACACAAGGACGCTTTCGGGTAAAAACGACAACATATTTTATCGGAAGTGCCTTTCATTTAGACGGTGATGATGTTTTTGGAGTTTAAAAACGCAAAAAATCTGAAACCACTCTCTAGAGTGAAAAACGTGAATACACTCCGCCGTAGCGTTTCCGGCTACACCGCCAAGACGCAAAACTCTGCTCAGATCTGCTCACGTCACATACATGCGCCGGTATAGGGAAATAGACAAACATGCCGGATTATTTACATGCATCGGACCTTCAAGCTGCTCTGTCACTTTGTGCACACAGATTTCCTCCTGAAAACGCTCGTCTAAACGTGGAATAAAATATTCTTCTCTGTTTTTTAGAGTAACGTTACAGAACAACTTATAGTCCCTGTCAGTACTATAGCATTTTGTGTCGACGATGGATGCCATCTTTATGGGTAACTTACGCTTCACTCTGTTTTCGTCTGGGCGTGGCCTAAGCTTCACTCCATATTAAAAAAGCTTAATATGGATTCAAGTGTAATTACACAGAAAGTTGACTTTTGTGTCGTAACAATGCCAAATACCACGATGTGGTACCACATCCATTTATAAAAATGAGGCCAGTGAAGGTGCTGCCATGGTTGACATCTTGCCTGTAGCTGCCAAAGTAGCATTCAGTCGTGACATCGTCCATAAGAATCTGAACTTCCAAGCCTTACCACGGGAACCAGGCGCCGATTAGACGACACAAGCAGTCAATCACACTGATGCCCACTCATATGTGATGTGCTTTATCATCTATTTTCCTCTAAATCGTCATATATATTTTTTAAATTTACATAATGTGCTTTTGAATAAGAAGTGAAACAAGCAATTGAGACTTTTGGTTTACTGACATTTAGTGAGACATAGAGGCTCATTTCCCCCCAAAGACTTCCACTCAAATGGAGTTCTTTTTGCTACCAGTGGAGTCAAGTCAATCCTATAGTATACAGTATATATATATGGCTCAACATCACAAACACAATTTGCCTCAAAGGGCTTTACAGTCTGTACAGCAAGTGACACCCTGCGTCCTTAGACCCTCATATCGAGTGAAGAAAAACTCCACAAAAAGTATTGTACAAGGGGAAAAAATGGAACCTCTGGAACAGCAACAGAAGAGGAGGAGGAGGAGGAATCTCTCCACCAGTACGGACAGATGTGACAGACCATACAGACCCTGGTGGGTATGCAATATATTATTTGACTTCTTGGTTAGTTTCAACCAGCAAATTGGAAGATTATGTCCTTTTATGTTGCTGTCATTAGCATTTTTAGATGTCCTCATGAACATGAGCCGTATTTATTCACAAATCTTACAGGCAAAGAGAAGGACTGCCTCTTTGTGGAGATCTGATTGGAATAGGAATGTTTCATTTTTTTAATTTGGAAATGTTATGATTTAAATGAATACTCATTAACAATGTCTTAAGAATTCGTATTAATGGATAGTCCTTTGAGATGACTCAACACAGTTTTGAGGGGTCTATTACAAAACAGACATTGACGCAACACCATCACACTTTTAAATTAGTGGGCGAGCTGCACATGTAAACACACAA